>NC_142011.1:35929816-36049816 GCF_049901735.1 Notechis scutatus | reverse complement strand
GTTCTTTTCTTTGTTTCAATTCTTCATTTTCAGTTAGAAGGCTTTTATTCTTTCTGAAGCGAAGAGAGTGACTTTTGGGAATGAAAATGATTCAATAGATATGTTGGCTTCATCTACTGCTGGTTTCCTCTGGTTTGCCTTTATAGTCTGAGCTACTTTTGGCAAGGATTTGATTTCTTTATCTTGGGTACAGCTTTGCAATTCTTCCAATTCTGCTCCTATGAATACTTTGTATTATAAATCACTGTTGATCTGCTATCCCCTCATCTGTTACTTTCTGATTCTGGGTGTTGCTCTTTCCAGAACATTCTTTTCTGATATCCTTTTCTTGTTGGGCCTGATTTGTAATAACATTTCTTTGTTTTCAATCTTTGTATATTTGTGACTAATAAACAACTTTTCTTCCAGTAGTCCTGCTACTGCTGGCCTTGGTTGCACAGCCAACAGTCCTGAGTCCTGCAGCCCATTTGTCACCAGATGTCCAGGAACACCAACACCTAGCATGCTCCTTGTTAACCTAGGTGATTACCAATCTGGTATTGGGTTACTATAAATTACTGTACACCTCACCATATTATTTACTGGAGAAACATTCTTTGTCTCAGTCTTCTGATGAGATCTGCAAATATAAGTAGAATGACTGTTGAAAAGGTCAGGGGAAAATGTGCTACCATAACTAACTGTTCCTTGAGGGAAGAAATCTTGCAGTTGTTGCAAAACAGACGAGCTAGACATTTTGGAATATTTAAACACCCATATTCTTGTGGCATAATTTTTTTAGAGCAAAAATACAGGCCCATAATGCTAAGAGATTTAATTCTCACACAATCAGTGAAAAATTATATAATAGCAAATATATGATGACAGCAAAACATGATTATGTGACAATGACAAAAACAAAGACTGCAAAGAGGCAAGCTAATCTGCTCAAAAGAAAGAAGATGTATTCCTAGATACAGAGAGAAGGAAAATGAAATGTAAGAGTGTTAGGTTATATTGAACTTCATATGAAACACAGCATTTGCTGAAATACTTTTGCTATGACTTCCTACTTTCTTTAATATACATTTCAATACAATATCCAACAAAATGGATTCATATGACACTTTATCCCAAAAAAAAAAAAAAAAAGCTGGACCACTGAACTCACTATACCACAAACCAACACAAACTATGAAAAAGATAAAACTACTATACATTAAAAACATCTTAGAAACAATAGACTGCCATTTGACATAATTGTAGCATACAAACCAACTAAAGCTCTCCAAAACATCTTAAGTAACTCAAGTAGCCCAAAAATAAAAACAGGAATCATCTACAAGAATTTATGTATTGTAACAGCCACTATGTAGACACATAGGCAGAAGACTAGCAGAGCGCATCCATGAACACCAACTAGCTATCAGAATATGTAATGAAAACTCTTTAATTTCATAACATATGGACAAATGTAATCTGGGAAAGCTTCCTAGATTAAGCTAAATCCAAAAATGGTAGGGAATTCCTAGAAGCTTGGCACTCAGGCAAATCAGCCATCAACAGGCACCTAGAGAGAAACAACTTACACACCATTCCAAGAAGACAATAAAAAAGCTAAAAAGGGAACCAAAAGACCAGAACACCTCTTTGAAAATAATGAACACTCAGATAAGCCTGAAGTAACACCAGTAAACAACAGCTTAATCAAAGAATTACTAAAGAGTAAACAATGCCCCCACCAACACTGACAAGGGAAGCAACAGTATATATAAACACATCAAATCCCACTCACTTCTAGCACTGAAGATGTTATCTAGTCTGGTAATAAAATGTTTCCAAGCAAATAACCAAGCTCAGAGAACATCAAAAACTATACAGTTCAACCCTGAGCTACATATGTTCTCTTCTATTAGTATATCTTCATTACTTGTCATTCTTTCAATTTTTGCTAAAGGTTTATTCTTGAATATGATAATTCCTTCTTGTCACCGTATCCAAATCTTATTTATTATTTAAATTTATTATAGCTACCCAACACTTATGGATTCTGGGTGGTGGTACAAAACTAAACCAAGTAAACAATCACAGTCCAAATCCATGAGAACAATTGAAACCTAAAACCACAAAGCCATCCCAGACTAAAATGATCTAAAAATAATACAAAGCAAAGCAAAACACTACTACTTCAAACAATATTAACTCCAGGCCTGGGTCCAAACTCAGGCTTTCCAGAATCACAGGAGACAAGATGCTACCGCTTTCATTCAATTACTATAGATTGTAAATCCCTTTGGAATCTAACCTAGTAAAAATGTGTGCTTTCTATAGTTGTTATAATAGTTCATACAGGAGGAAAACAATGTAATATTTGCTGTCAAGACCTTACAGAAGGACACAGAGACTTTAATATGGAGTTTAAAAACATGAATTGAGGGGAAGTTATAAAGACTTGGAGTTCCCATTGATTAGATAAGCCATTAATGATCTTGCCATCAATTAATTGTTTAGTGTTCCTCCTGTTTCTCTCTAAACCAGGGGTCCCCAACCACCGGTCCCCAACCACTGGTTTGCTGGGCGCCGCCATCTTTTTTTGATGAAAAAGTGCTTCCAGTGAGCTTTTCCGGGTAGAAAGCTCACCGGAAGCACTTTTTCATCAAAAAGATGGCGGCGCTCAGCGTTCCAGTGAGCTTTTCCGGGTAGAAAGCCATTTCTACCCGGAAAAGCTCACCGAGCGTGGCGCCGCCATCTTTTTGATGAAAAAGTGCTTCCGGTGAGGTCACCGAAGCACTTTTCATCAAAAAGATGGCGGCGCCCAGCTGATGCCGGTACCGGGCCGCGGCATAAAAAAGGTTGGGGATCACTGCTCTAAACTGCTCACAATTCTTACAGAGTTCAGAAACCTGTAATAAGGAACAACCCTACTTTTTAACAACAGTAACAACAAAATGGATGTTGGCTAAAAATGCAAAAAAATGAAGCTTTTTTAACAGCTGTCTTTAGCTGGTTCTTTCAGTTTTAATATGGGTTAGCAATATTTTGCAGGAATCTGAGGCCCAAGAATAAGGTCACAAAACTGATGGGGAGGTACAATCTATGCTTCCAATTCTCACACACATGACCAAAGCCAAAATATTTAAGATAAAATATAGGGAAATTCCTTCTGTACTGTGGTGTGCTGAGCAAAGGCAAGGGGCATGAGGCCATGGAGGTAATGAGCTTTGTATGCATGCGAGCTCAATGGAATGCTTTTCCAGTTTCAGCAAATGGATTATGAGCTTGATGACAACCTATTCCTGCAACTATCAGAAATTGTAATAAGAAAATCAAATAAAGTTGAGTGACTCTTGATAATACATGATGAGTAAGAGAAGGTCCCTGAGATTTCAGCTGAACCACAAAAATTGGAATCAATAATGTCCATTCTCACTAGGCTGAATGTGCAAGATATGCACATTAGATGTGACTGAAGATTTTATGAAGTTGCCCATGGCATCAGAATAAAATAAGTTCTGGCACTTTACAGTTGAACAGTCTAGGCCTTAAAGGTTACATAAATGATTAAATGTCAATGAGTAGTCTCACATAGCTGACCTTTACTTTATTTTCAGATGTTATCACATCAGATATATGGATTGATTTGTTTCTGAAAAAGCCAGATTTGGTTGTTTGTTTATTGTAAAATGTACAATATTTTATTGACATTTCAGGAGGAGGTGGTTTCTTGGAAGGGCACTCTTCTGAAATGTAACTAGGTTCTTCAAATGATATACATAGATCTTGTGTGTATTGACCTAGCTCTTCTCAGTCTCCTAGCTGTGGGAGTTCAATATTGAAAATCACTGATGAAAGAGAGGAGGTAGTAATGATAGAACCAAAGAAAATAATGTAGGGAACACAAAGAATATTTCCTCTCTTGACAATATAGTGCTGTAATTCCTCAAGTATTTTATTGATCCCCGAGTAGAATTGTATTAATGCATACAAAATCTTTGCTGTAATGGATGCATTTGTCCTGTTCTTTTCCTGGCAGATCCTTTCAAACTGGGATTTAAGCCTCATTAATTCCAATCCACATCTGAGTTAACAATTGAAAATCAACAGTATATTATCTCACTGAGCATTTATCTTGTCTTAGGTTATAGCTTTTGTGACTGGCAGTCACCTGTTTGAAAGATTCATCAAAAATAGCCCTGAACAGTGTCACAAAACTGACATGTTCACATCTGGGCTGTAAATTAGTTGCCTCACTCTCTATCAGAAAGCTAATTATAAATCCCACATTAAATCAGTCCAAGAGGCCTTAGAAAGATATACAACTCATTGAGAAAGGAAAATTGCCCTGATTTCATCATACATCAACCAAAAAAGCAACTGCTCAGCCATTGAGAACTGATGCAGCTCCCACTATGGCTGCTGGATCCTAGATTGCATGTAAGTTGTCACTGGGAATGAATTCCATCCACCATACTTGTAGCACTGGTTTATCCCTCATTAACTAATCATTCTCAGTTGTCACATAATTATGACACTAAAAAGGTGCTAACAATTTGTTCCACATACAGTTCAAGAGAGTTACAAGTATAAGCATGATTTATTTCTGGAGTATTTGGTGCTTTTTCTCATTCTTCATGGATGAGATGAGTAACTGATCCTACAGGCAGAGCTTCATTCAGGCCACGACTAACAGTGGAAGATTAAGAATAAAGCTGAGATAGATATGTTGTTTTTACTACAGATACAAAAAGACCTAATAATAAACATCATGAACCACAGAATCCAAACCACATACCACAGAATCCAGCCTCTATTTTTTGTTTCTTTCTCCCACCCGCATGTGGTGACAGACTTCTTGCTATTTGTTTCTCAGCCTTAGATAACAATGGTACCTGCATTGTCTTTTTATACAAGCCCTGCCTTGTTTGCAAGCTACCCACTTTAAAAGCTCATAGATAAATCATAGATAGATCTAAAAGCTTAGATAAAAGCTAATAGATAAATCACAGATAGATCTAAAAGCTTACATAAATTCACACATAGTTCTTACACCAAATATTATGTACGAACGTGTTATGTTACTAGCCATCTCACATGAAGTGATTCCATATACCCACAATGCTATCCCTCAAGTAGCACACTGCTGCAGCAATCTATAGAAAAATGTATAAGTAAGCGCTGCTGCTTGCTGCAAAATTAGCTTACATAATTTCAAGTACACATGGCACCACACAGTTTAAGAATGCTAATGAGGAATAAACCATAATTTAAATAATTACAGATGTTGGAAATGTACTATGATAATCATACTCTATATTACAAAATTGCTGTACATTAAATATGAATAACTATGACTAAAGAGCTCTTTTTTTTTAGCCTAAAACTGCCTGTTGAAAAAAGCAATTACAAAATAAACTAATTCCACATGTAAAATCAGAGAAATTTTCAAGATTTAAGATTTAATGTTCAACACATAATCTTCATAAAACATGTTGTATAGAGTAGATTATCTCAGCTATAACAAATATGCAGTCCAGGTCATTTATGATTTATATTATTATGGTACTTGTGATCCTTGAATGCTATCTGAAAAAGCCAATATTATAACAGATGGATGAAGTTACCAATGGATGTCAAAATGACTTAAGTTTATATTTTGCAAGGATCAACTGATCAAAGCATTTATATTGCTATTGTAAAAATGCTACTGTCCGTTCAGGGAGAATAGTGATACCTTTCACCACAATCCTAAACTGAGTACTTCAGTCATCTTAGCTAGATTAAATTTATATTTATTAGGGCTGGACAACTTTTGTTTCAACTCAAAAGAGGTGCTGCAGAAGAGCTTAGGAGTGTGAATAAAACACCTGCCTGTGACTCATTAAAGCAACATTTTCAGCTGCACCTAAACAATCCTGAAAGCCAAAATAGGTACTTTAATTTATCACAGATACAGCATTCACTCTAGCATATTTTTTTTTCAAAGAATCTCTTCCTAAATGAATCCAAAGCATCACACAGCCCTAATATTTATTCTCTCTCCATTAAATTTAGCCTACAACTTTTCAAAGAATCTAATGGACATTCAGCTGTTTGAGATGGTTTTTCATTTTCACGGTCTTCACCTTGTATAGCTAGATAGACTATGTTTTCTAAATAGTGATGGTAGAGAATTGTTCTTAATGACAAAGCCAACATGACTTTAGAAGCATTACCTCTGTCAAAAATTGGTGACAAATAAGAAAGCAATTAATACAATATCATCTTTATGTTTTAGTTTAATGATTACAGTATAAAACCTATTTTCTCTGTGCTAAATCACACAAGATCAATACACACGCCTAACTATTTTTGCTCCTTGCTTATATTTCAGCTAACAAAAATCTTGTCTATTAATCTTCTTACCTGAGGTAGAGCAGAGTTTAACTGTCTCTGCAATTGGTCTCGTTCATGGAAAGTCTCTTGCAGCCGGCCCTGAGTCACAGATAGTGTCTCACGTGTTTCCCGAAGAGTCTCTAGCAGTTTATCCCTCTCATCAAGCATGTTCACCATCAGCTGTTCAAAGTTGGCATCAGAATCAGAGCCTGGCTGTGGCCCTAAGGGGTCACCCTCACTAATGGTAGGCATTACCTCACACATCATGGCAATACTTTGCAAATTGCCTGTGCTAGAGGAAGAACTTGAATTGCCAAGGAAATCTCCCTAGAATGCCTCTAAAGGCAGTAGAAACAGCAAGTTAAGGTCACATGGTTACTGTAGGCCACTGCAGATTGTGGCAACTGTCAAATGCAGATGACAAAGTCCATAAAATCTCCATTTCCTTTTGCAAATAACTGAAACTAACATTACATATCTAGAAAAATCAGAAAAAGTCATCACATCTTTACGCTCAATGTATATATAAAGTAAATAAGATCAGCAAGGCCCCTAGATTGAACTGACAATGTAATATTGTGAGAGTCATTCCCATAATCTTTGACAGATATTCCTTTGATCTCTCCAATGACGACCATCAACCAGGGCATAGAGTTCTTTGTTGTTAAAAATGTTCATTGTTTCCATTCAGCACCAAAATCCTTGCTGGTTTAAGATCTAGAAAGAATTAGAAAGCCTACAAAACATTTTACTTGTCTTGATATGATCAATAAAAATCAACTTAGATAGATCAAGCAATAGTTTATGAAATCCAAAAGGAAAGTAGACTGATCATTCCTGAAGCAAGCTTAAACTTTTGACAAAGATTCATCTTGCATTCTTCATTTAGAATCTGTTGGAAAAGAAAATATTTAGAGGTTAGAATGGTCAATGTTGTTTCATTTCCAAATTCAGATCAAAAGCTTTTCATTTCCAGAGAAAATTCAGAAGGGGGACAGTTTATGGAGAATTCTACATCACAGATTAATACAGTTTACCATTTGTTCCCTATAGCCATTCTTAATTTAACAAACAGGTTTTTAAATGTAGGTGCCATGGAGCATTTGTTCTAATTTCAGAGCTTTAATATTTATTGAGCATTGTATCTTTTTTAGACCACTTTACTATAATGTATCTTGAAATTAAGTATATTTTGCCTAGATCCTTTTAACCTAAATTCTATTGCAGAATATTTGCTTATTTTTAACAGAACGTTAGACGACCCATGACTCCTTGGATCATGGTTTCAGAGATATCTCCTTACCAGATTCCTCAATGCCTTCAATAATGACAGAGTTTCTACTGTCCTGTCTTCCCCAAACTATCAGCAATACATTCTGAGATGTACCTGTTTGAAAATAGCCCAGTCAAACATCAGCACAGGAAATATTTTATGACATTTTATATTATCATAAACTGTTTTATGATTGTTTTATGTCATAAAATGATTTAAAAATGTGCCAAATTTCAAGAGCCATTTGAAGTACCTTGGTTCAAAAGGTTTTGCCCTATGGTGTGTGGGAAGCCCCCCCACCCCCACCCCAGGAGAAAGAAATATTTTGTGGAATATTAAGAGACAGAATATTATATTTGCCCAAAGGAGAAAAATCTTAACAAAGGCAGAAAGCAACCCCCAACAGCCTCCAGCAGATCCCTGAAGTCTTTAGAGATGGAGATTTCTGCCCATTAAGAAATCCAAGCCAATCTATTCATAAACAATACACCTTCAGCTCCAGGTAATGGGGTTAAGAAGGACAGGACATGACCTTTAGGACATATTAGGATTAACCCACCACCACTGAAATAGCAAGAGACACAAAAGCCCCTTCATTGCACAATCCCAAGAACAGTTCAATCTTTAAAGTCACAGAAATCTATAAAGATCCATCCACTCATTCGACCTATTTGTCAGCTGTCCCAGAACTGCATGCTGTTGGTGGTTCTGCTTATCAATAAATAGTCCTTCTTTCCAATCAGCCTCCATTTTATTTCCAGCGCCTTTCTTCCGGCTTGGACCCGGACTGGATTTTTTTTCCCTACAGGTGTACAATTTCACCCAATTAAAGGTTGCAGGAATATAGAGTTGTAATACTGTATAAATTTTTCATATTCTTGTACTGCCTCTTTCTTTAGGGTAAGAATATGGTTGTTTCTGCTGCTACCATCCAACTTCACTGAAGTATATCACTTCCAATGTGTGAAAAAGAGGAATCCCAACTGGTACTATTTTTCTTGCAGGAATAAGTGAAAAAAAGAGAGTGCATTTGAATGTTGGTGGCAAAATAGAATTAATTTTTCTCCCACCAAAATTTAGAGTAAAAATGGGAGTAGAATACTTAAAAGAGTCTTGACACCAACTACTATTTGAAATCCCTAATAGTCCTAAAACTGCCATTTTACAAGCTGATTGCAACTCAAAGTTTTGCTTTGTTCAGATTTTTAAGAGTTTAAATGGAAGTGAGAAATATCTGCAAGGCAAATCCTCCCACCTATCTTTTCTCCAAACCTAAAATTGGTATAAAATGGCTGCTAAGGAAAAGTTCTTTTAAGAGTGCACTTTGTCCTTCCCAGAGGTGTCTTGTTCCCATCACCGCCTTCAAAACACTGAAAATACGCCCACACACAAACACAAGGAGAAAAAAAATCAGCCTCATTCCTTTCAGTGGCATAATAAACACATTGGCAACTTCTGCAGATCTATAAATTCAGAATAGCAACTTCTGCCCCTCCCCTGAACATTATCCACGCCTATATATAAAAACAAATAAATATATTGTTATGAACTAATAAAAACTATTTAATAAAACTTATCAACCTCATGGTAAGCAGGCTTGTAATCTTGCACCTTTGATTGGCCCATGGATAGCGAACAGGGATTGGTCCTTACGGAGCAACCTGATTGGCTATTAGTTGGACATCTCTCATTGGGCAAAAGTTAAGCATTGGACACAAGTCATTGGTTAACGGGTCAGCAGCCAGCTCTATAAAAGAGCTGCTGCTGCCCAAGGGTTGGTCACGCTCTGTTCTTAATCCTTAATAAAGAGTTGAAGTTCACTAGTCTCTGACTCGTCTCCGTTCCTTGCACCCATGCCCAGAATATAACATATATGGCAGGTTGGTGATTGATTTGTGGGTGAAATTCACCTTGAAATCTTGAACCTGGACTGGAATGTCATCAAACAGAGAGCTAGTTTAAAATATGGCATTCCAAACCTGACAATGTTTTTCAAAAAACGTATTATGTATTTACCAAAAAATGACATATAAATTTGAATAGCGAACAAGCATTCTCAAGATAATTTACACATGGTAGCAGTATTCTTTTGTATTCCAGTCAAAATTCAGATGGCAATAATAATAATATATTTTGAATTGAACCAAATAATGCACTGAAGCCAGAATTCACAAAACTGTTATCCAATAGGCTAATGTTCTCCATCTGTATGGAAGTATATCTGTAGGTATATGCATTGACTAAGTAGATTTTAGCCTTTCCACTATTATGACAACCTTCAACTGAAGAAGTCCACTAAGATATATTATCTATAAAAAAAATGCCAGGAAAAGCTATCCATAAGTCTCATGAAAAATACACTCTAGGGGAAAATTTATCATACTGTAAGATTAATGGAAGCTGAAGTAGTTCTACCTTTAATACAAGTCAATGTATTGCCAAGTATTTCTAAGAAAAGACTCTTGAGTACCACTCTTCCAAAACAAAAAATACCAGATGCCACCAGCAAAACATAATATACACTCAAACTATTCTACAATTAATTAACATGTAAATATAGTTTTAAAAGCTCAGCTGTACTGAAGGGGCTGCTACTGAATGCTAGAATTGGAAGAATGTCCTGTTCAAATTAAGTTTTTCTGGTCAAGCTCAGACATACATTTTAATATAGAAGCATTATTACCACACATTGCCATAAATTCCTTCCCAAAATGAAAATCAGCTTGTTATAATGATAAATGATGATCTTCACAGAGGATGAAAAATACTGGCCACAGAAAGAATCAATAATATCAAGCAAAGAAATTAACACATAGAAACAAAAACAGTATGATCAGCAGCCCAGGAACCATATTTCTTAAAAATAAGACAAATATGAAGAACCAACTGAAAATGTGTATGAATGCACTGAATTTAATAACATTCAACATGCTCTTACAACATATAATTCAGCACTTAAGCACATGATTCAAATTTATTCCACTTTTTCCAATTTTTGCTTTAGTTTATTACAGTTGGAAAATAATCAGAATAAACTATTTCTAATCTTGTGTTCAACAGATGGAAACATAAATATCAATAGGAGTTTTCAGTTAATAAGGAGAATATGGGATCAAAACACATGCATTATTAGATTCAAGATGAGTAATGCTATTTTCCTCTGAGTTCATTTTATCTTATTTGTTTGCTACATCCAAAGAGTGGAAATCTAACCATAAGAGGCCAAGAATGTAAATCTCAAGATTTGTCCTGAAATCCTATTCTGAAATATCACCTACAGCTAACTTGCATTTTTAGGTGCTTATGGATGTCATTTTCCATGGCAGGCTAAAATCTATCTGAATCTTACTTGTACAGGTAGCCCCCAACATACAATGGAAATGGAGCCTGCCCATTACAGACATATGTCACAACAGACATAAAATGGGTGAGTTGTATGACTCATCCAATTTTATGACCTTTTTGTAGTGATTGTTAAGCAAACACCTTAGCCGTTAAGTGAACCAATCGTTTGCTACGGGCAGAGTTTTGGCAAAAACCAGAATTTTCCATTTTTGGCAAAACCATCATAAAATTCTATCACGATGCTGCAAATGGCCATACATGTGTCTGTGCTGCCAACATGAAAAGTTTGGTCATGTAACTGCAAAGAGGGCCTGACAATGTCCCCTCTCTATTTCAATACCTACAATGGTCGCTGGTTGGCTTGCTGCTGCAATTCAAAATGCTGATTATTTCCTATAAATCCCTGTATGGCACAGGGCCTAGTTGCTTGAAACACTGCCTGTCTATATATATTGCTGCCTTTCTGGTGAGATCACCTAGAGTGGATAATTCCCATTAATTAAGCAGTATCATCTTATAGGACCTATGCCTTCTTGGGGATGGCTTCTACACTGTGGAACAATTTTCCCCTAGCGATCAGTACTGCTGACACTCTTTTGACCTTATGTAACCTGCTAAAGACTCAGTTCTGCTAGGCCTTGGAGTAAGATGATGGTTAGATCTCATTGGTTTGTTTTATTTGGTCTTTCTGGTTCTGTCTTTCAGTGAGTTACCTTCTTTGGGGGAGGTGTTTTTTTTTTTTTTTTGTAAGTCTCCAAAAGTCACTGCAGAGTCAAGCAATCTATTTTATTCAGTTTTTTAAATGAGAATACTATTTTAATTTTATCAGAATTTTAGTCATGTTTATCCATTCAACTTGAAGAAATAGAAGATAGAATTTCCTTCATCGACATCACTGTTTCCCAAAATCTGAGTAGCACATAACTGTAAACTTTGTTCTATATTGTAAACTAAAGTGTAAATTAAACTATTGCCTTATCTTGATGTAATTCAGAGGTGGTATTCAGCAGGTTCTGATCAGTTCTGGAGAAACAGTAGCGGAAATTTTGAGTAGTTCAGAGAACCGGCAAATACCACTTCTGACTGGCCCCACCCCCATCTATTCCCTGCCTCCCAAGTCCCAGCTGATCGGCAGGGTCTTCTTTTATTGCCCTACACAGGAGAACGGAGCTGGAAAGCAGGTTACTGGGGTGGGGAGGGAATGGGGATTTTGCAGTAACCTTCCACCAGGAGTGATGGAGGGAATGGGGATTTTGCAGAACCTTCCCCCTGGAGTGGGGTGGGAATGGAGATTTTACAGTATCCTTCCCCTGCCACACCCACCAAGCCACACCCACCAAACCACACCATGCCCACAGAACCAGTAGTAAAAAAAAATTGAATCCCACCACTGTTATATAATATTCTTCCTTTCTCTAGATACAGAGATATGGGACAAAATGTTACAACGCAGCCTCTCATTTTATAAGGCAAGAGTCCTCAGCCTCGGGTCCACAGACCAGCATCAGGCCATAGCATGCAGAAACCAGGCCTCACAAACAAGCAAACCCTCATCCATGGGATGCAGGCAGCATGCAAAACTATGCCCCCTCCAGTCCATGGAAAAACCTCTCTATGGAACTGGTTGCTGGTGCCCAAAAAGTTGGGGGCTGCTGTTATAAGGAATACCCCAAGTTTCCCGAGATTTTTAGCCTATTGGGAGTAACAAGGGATAAAAACTGTATTTTCTCTCCCTACCTTTCTCACTCCTCAAATGGTTTCCTATGATGTGGGACATGGTTCTAGAATACTCAGCACTGATGGCTCTCTGCAGTTCTAGAATCAGTAGAGTATTTTATGGCTTTGAAGTGGAGGATGAGTGAAAAAGGAAACTGTATTTTCTTCCTTAAAAACATCTTTATAATTCAGGAAACAAAGGTATTTTTAACTTTATGGCATGTATTATATAACTTTAATTTCCATTTCAGAATGCTTGTTTGAGGATATTGTCTCTCCCATCCCTCCTTACACTATGGCACAATGCTTATTTAAGACTACTAACCTTTGCAAATACATTTATATTACTCTGCTTTATCTTAAATCACTACAAACTTTATAAAATATCATCTGCACATTTTATTTATTTATTTATTTGGGTGGGGGTTTTTTGGGTGGCTTTACAGCATAAAAACTTTAAAACATTAAAATCAACAATCATAGAACACAGCAGATAAAAATAATTAACAAATACAAATCATTAGCATCAGATGGGAAAGAAAGGAGCCAGACACACTGGGGGTGGTGGTTAAGTTTTAGTTAGTCAACCACCTCCAGTATGAAGCTCCCCGATTGGGTTCCCAAACCATCTGGCAGAGCCAAATCTTGAGGCTCTTTCAAAATGCCAAGAGGGTGTGAGCCAATCTCACCTCAGGGGTAAGATGTTCCAGAGATCAAAACCAATGGCAGAGAAGGCTCTTCTCCTAGGTCCCACCAGCCAAAATTCATTCACTGACGGGATCTGCAGTTTGACTCCTTCTGCTCCGCAATATGCCCCCTCTGCTAGTGTGGGATAAAGGAGGTTCTCACATATTAACTTTCTCTTGAATTAGGAAACTATTTGGAGAAGAGTAGACAACCTGCGTCCAACTGGGTATTCATTTCAGAAAACAGAATGGCTATGGGAGGGCAAAAAGAAATGGAAACAGGAAAGTCCAATGAGTTTCTTTTTGGGAAGCTGGCAGGAAGCATCAAAATCTTCCTTCCTTCCTCCCTCCCTCCCTCCCTCCCACAGAGCTTTAGATCTAGTCCATAATCCCTTCATGTTACAAAGAGTGGGTACTCTGAGCACAAATTCAGACAGAAAGCCACAAGCTGCAGCTCATTCTAGAAGACAAGTTCACCAGCATAAACTCAGGGGTGGGATTGTACCAGTTCGCACCTATTCGCTAGAACCAGTTGTTAACATTCTAAGCAGTTCGGAGAACTGGTTGTTAGAATAAATTACTGGCCTAATCCTGTAAGGAAGACAGGAAGGAAACATTCTGGTGTTGCTTACAGAAACTGCCTCTCCGTTAACCATTATTACATTCTTGGCAGGGCTAGACTTCCTGTCTCAGGAACTTCTCTAGAGTTTTTTTTTTCCTCCTTTGCTGGTACTTTGCTTGTGTGGCATTACCATTCAAAGTTACATTGGCACTGAAAAAAGTGACTTATGACCATTTTTCACACTTAGAACTGTTGCAGAATCCCCACAGACATGAGAGGCCAGGCAGGGAGATTCGTGCCTCGATGTGAATGACGTTGAGTTGGCCACACCCCGCCAATAACATGACCACCAAGCCACGTCCACCCAGTCACATGACCACCCAGCCACGCCCACCACCTAAGCCACACCCACAGAACCTGTTGTTAAAAGTTTGGAATCCCACCCCTGCATAAACTGTAGTTAAAAATGGGCATCTGTTTAAATATCTTTCTTGTTCTACAAATGAAAGGAAATAGCAACATAGATTTACTATTCACTTTAAAATATCAGGATAGGAAAAACACTTAATAACATTCAAATATCAATTTCTGAACTGGCAATTATTAGTATCTAAATGATGCAGCTATGCAGCTGCAGCAGCCTCTGATTTCTGAGCACAAACACGTACAATTCCTCCTCTGCATTAGATCACAATAAGTGCTAATTTATTCAGAGGTACCAGCACTAAACAGTACTGCCAAAGTCTACACTGTAACACACTAAAGCTTTGACGAGACAAATAATTACGCTTTGCTCCATATCAGTTGAAAGCTTTAATATATCATGTTGCTTGCCTTAGCACCAAGTTACAATAGGAAATTATTTGATTTCATCCTCTAGAAAACAGACAAGAAAACTATATTTATTATATTCCAAGATCCAATCTGGGTTGGTCACCAGAACCAGAAGTTTACTCTTCCAAGCTTTCGGCCTCATGTTGGAACCCATCTTCAGGGAACCTCTCTGTACTGGAATAAAATTTTATTAGTTGAGAAGGGAAGGCCTGGTTGCCCATTCAGTTTGGCAAATGAACAAAATGAACATTATCAAAAGAATATGTTCCATCGGTTGTTCTTCTGTGCATCAACAGAGCACATTGCTCTGCATTTACTGGAAACTATTCACAGCATTTAACCTGTGAAGTTAACAGGAAAAAAAGAGGAGCCCATTTCCCACTTTAATTCATAAAGGGCTGATTCAAAACAAGCCAAAGAGACCTAATAGAAGACTACAGTCTTAAAGAGCACATTCAATAACTTGGATGATATGCAGCATCCAAAATCATTGCAAGGCCAGATACAGGTAGTCCTTGACTTACAACCCTTTGTTTAGTGACTGTTCATAGTTACAACAGCACTAAAAAAGTGACTTATGACTGTTTTTCACACTTACGGCTATTGCAGCATCCCCATGTTCATGTGATCAAAATTCGGATGCTTGGCAATTGGCATGTATCTATGACAGTTGTAGTTTCTCAGGATCATGTGATCAACTTTTACAACCTTCTGACAAGCAAAGTCAATGGGGAAGTCAGATTCACTTAACAACTGTGCTACTAACTTAACAACTGCAGTGATTTTAGCTGTGATCCTGGAAACGGTAGATAATAAGCAACAAACTGAATGGTTTGCAGTATTTTATTTCTCCACGTACAGTAATCAGCAAGCATGGTGAAACCGAACAAGGTGAGCACTGGAATCAGCCTTCTTCCAGTGCAATTTATCCCATTACTCCACCCACCTAACCGCTTCTACCTCCACCCTACACTTGTGTCCCAATTACCCTATTACTGCTAATCCTCCACTCCCATATTCTACATCGAGTGCTCACTAACCTGTGATTCCCAGATAAACCCTTGTTTCCCCCATTTCCTCAATCCTCCCATTCCAACCCCCTCTCTGAGTGTTTTAATTGTTGGTCTCCCATCAGGGATTGATTATGCCAGGGATTCCCCCTGACACACTATCTATCAGGATGGATCTTTGCTGCTTCGTTACTTTCCCCTTTCCCTCACCGATGATCATGGTTAACCACCAAGCTGCTTGGTTAGCGCGTTCCCCCACCCGACATTCATTCTCCATGGCTGTGTGGCTGGTATCTATTATGTCATCGATCGGCGCTGTTTCGTTCCAATCACTTGGCGTCGTCTCTCTCAATCACGGAAACAGTGCTTGCTGTCGGGCGAGGATTGCACGGAGCCCGACAAGTGATTTATTTATTTATTTATTATTTATTTGATTTGTCAATCGCTTACAAGATAATAGGTATAAGTATAAACATAGTTATAAATACATGAAATGGGTACATATAAGAAAAATAAAAAGAAACAATAGGACAGGGACGGTAAGCACGTTGGTGCGCTTATGCACGCCCCCTACAGACCTCTTAGGAAAGGGATGAGGTCAATAATAGACAGTCTAAGGTTAAAGTTTTTGGGGTTTGGGGAAGAAACCACAGAGTGAGGTAGAGTATTCACTTAACAACTGTGATAAGAAAAAACATAAAATGGAGCAAAACTCACGTAACAACTGTCTTGCTTAGCAATGGAAATTTTGGGCTCAACTGTGTTCATAAGTTAAGGACTACTGTACATATCTTATTTCCATCAAGTTTTACTAATCTGCAGTAGCAATGAGTTATATATTTTTGTCAAAATGTGTATTTATGCAAAGAAAGGTAAGGACTGTAATTTTGAGAGCCACACTGGCAGAAACATGGTTTGGATGTAGCTCTGGATAAGTGTTTGACAGAGGAGAAAATATAAAAGAGAAAAAGAGACAAAAATATAAAAAAAGAAAGTGGAAAACTGCTTAGAGAAGGTAACATATGCACAAGTTTTCATACTGCCAGTAAATGGTAGTTTCTCTTTTAGGAAGATAATTAAAGTCTAAAATCAACTAAAGAGCCAAAAAAATGCAAATTGCTAAAAATATAGGTTGTCAACAGAGAGAGACATGTTCTATACTCCCTCTACTTCTAAAATCCATGCTTGTTTTAAAACAAAACAAAACATCTGAATGCTGTAACTAAAATAATAGATACAGAGAAGTTTATAAAATTCAGCTAATGGGCAAAAGACAAAAGAAAGTTTGGTTGGAAGGTTGTATTGTTTTCCAGACATCTTGGTTAAAAAAAAAAATCTCAGAAGGCAAGGACCCTCTGTAAATATGTGCCTCAGATACTATGTTATTCATGAGCATACCTAGATCTAAATCCACCATATAAATCTAGAAGTAATACCTTGATTGACAAAAAGATGTGAAATATAGTGTGTTTCTTTTCTCAATTCTCAATTGCTACTGTTGACGCTTTAGAAAAATGGAATAAGAATCTGGTAACATTTTATATATGACAACACAAAGAACAAATTGAACAAAACTAGCAACACAGCAAAATACAAGAAGAATTACTGCACAGTTTGTTCATTATTTCCAGCTCTAAAAAGTCTGGACCTCATGGATCCTCCTGTCACTTGGGTTTTTTGGAAAGCTGAGCGGAAGACACACACACACAAAAAAAACTCAAATGTAACACTATAGCATTGAATTGCTGAGTACACAAACATTTGGGTTGGGGGTGTGGAATCTCTTTCTTTTTTGGAACACATGAGTCAGATTCCCTATTTCTACAGCTCCAAGCATTATTTCAGCTCAATTCCCATTAAGTATTTTCTGAAAATGTCAAATACAACAGTCTCAGTTAATTTGGTGACCTCTTACATATTCCATCATATTCTTTGTATGATACTGTAGTGTTATTGAGCACTTTCTTTTCAAATTCCCCATCTTCTACATTTGCATCTCTGAAATTTATTTTGTAGGAAAATAATTCATTTCTGATTCTAGTCCAGGATTTCCCCATTGACTCAGATTTTCGTCTCAGTCTCTGACATTAGGCGTGTCTTTTTATTTTTCAACACAGTTTTCTTGTTCCTTTTAGCTTTAATATTCTTAATATTGTGCATTGCTATAATATTTTGCTCCTTCAATGAGCCCTACTCATTTTAAAGCACTGTCTATTTCATTTTGACTTTTTATTTTTATTATTATAATTTGAAAATAATGATCCAGTGCTATCAATTTTATTTAAATATATAAACAATTTATAGCCCCCCATTTTGCAGCATTGATACTGGGCAGTGCTCAGGAGATCAAAACTAAACATCTATTTTTCTTATTTCTACCATCACTACATGCAATAATTCTCTTCATTCTACATTAGAAAATAGAGAATAAAACAGCCTGAACGATAATAAATAAAATGAATCATAGTGAAAAAAGACTTTATCATAAAAATATTTTCCATTTTTTATCCCACTCTCCCTTTCTCTCATTTTACTTACTTCAAACCTGTGAGTTCTCAATAATCTGCAGTCCTTCTAGAGTTTCAACATCTTTTTTATACCACGATAACCAAAACTGGATGCTATATTCCAAGTGTGGTCTTACAAAGGCATTATAAAATGATATGAATTTGATATGAATTTGAACCTACCTTCAAATATTTCATGCAACAATACTGCTTGAAATTAGTTGGAATTCTTAAATTCAGTTGTCATATTTATTCAGATATATTCTCAGTTATATAGAAAAGCTTCTTCTACTGATGTATACCCCTATCTCTTTCTATAGCAACCTTTTGATATTATATGTTCAGAGTCATGCTTTTTAAATTTAAAAATGTGAAATATACTAAATAGTCTCAGTAAATAAATCAAAAGCGATGATTCACATGGATTTAAACCTCTTATGTGAGTCTAGTCTATTCATTAATTCAGTGATTCTCATATAACTGTACAATATTGTGTCTCTATGCCTGCATGTTCAACAGATCAAAATGTTCTACAGGATATATAAGATTCTAGTGAATATTTGGAAAAGATTCTAATTATTTTCACTACCTAATTATTTCAGGCTAAAAAGACCAACATGGTAGCAAGGCAGTTTATATGCAATGTCAAAGCAGATCAGAGCAGCCAATTAATGTTTTATGGCCAGGCTATGACATTGTCAGACAATTATGAAATTGCCTCCAACAAATTCTGACTAAGCTCCTGTCCCCTCAGGACTGCATTTGTCCAGTCCACCTAGGACTTTTTGCTTAAAAAAGAAAATGATTTGATAATTGATGGTTTTGATTATTAGAAAGGTTATAGAAAGAAGAGAATTAGGATGAAATTGGAGAAAACAGTTGGATTAGAACTGTATGTATAATCGCTGAAAGGATATCAGAAGTCTGTTCTTTATATACATAATTTTTTCCTGTTTTTTTCTATGTTCTCCTTCCTTTTTTCTTTTCTTTTTCACGCTTAGTTTGTTTTAGTTTTCTTTCTTTCTTCTTTCAATTGTATTACTTGTTATCTAAGAAGAGTCAATTCCCACCGTCACTAGTAGCTAGATCCTATACCCAACCCACAAACAAAGAACCATCAAATTCTTTCGGAGGATGGCAATGCCTAGTCAAAAGCCAAATACCAAAATGTAACAAAATGTCTAATTTCAAAGAAGTTCACTGCCCATTACCACCACCACCCAATCCATTCTTTTGCAGTAGCTCAGGCCTTAACTTATGGCTGATTATCATCAGCTGGATTTTGAGTTTCATATATAAAATTTCTGCCTGAGAACAGTTACCTGGATAATGTTTATGATCTTGAGATGTCATCATTTTAAACACAAATTCTGCCACTGATCTCCAGTATCATTTTATCTTGCTGTTGCCTTAACTATACTTTACCACTAAGTTTTTCGAACGGACTAGTAATGTTCACTATAGTAGTATTTGACTTTCAATTGCTCTTCAACTACTATGTTTGCTTGATTCTTATGCTGTGAATCAAATCCCTATACTGGACTGAACTTTGATTATAATTTGTCCATAAACTGTTATGTATGCATCTGACATCAAATGGATTGACCTTACCCACCATGGTAACCACTTTGTCTATGAGCAATCTTTTCCATTCTAGTCAGTTTGTGAGAATATAAACAACATGCTCTTAAAATGTGAGGTGTCTGTTCAGAGAAGTTTGTGTACCTATATTGTAGAGTTTCATTCATTAAGAACCTGAGTTTCAAACTAGAGTAACAACAGTGGGTAACTTCTTTGATCAGCTGTTAATTTTGATCATTGATTCTTAATTATATATTTCTTAGTGGCCTATGTCTAAGGAAAACAGAAACTTATTATAACTATAGAGCTTCTTTATTATAATTCCCTCTGATTACAAGTGCTTTAATTTATGTCCTATGCTGTCAGATCCCTTTTTTGTGAGACCTAAAGCTATAACGTGAGTCTACTACGGAGACAAAAAAAAATATTATACTCAGAATATCTGATTCCAAGACTCCCACATAATTTCTATTTCAGACAGAAAAAAATGTTTTCAGATTAATTCTACATCATAGCCACAAGCAACAACAGCATATTCACACAGTATCTTGTTCAAATATATTAGAAATGTTCATAATATAATAATTTGCTGCAATAAAATAATAAACTATAGGAAATTATATGAGCAAGACATTTAAACATGCATACTAATAGCACAATTTGAAGTATACAAACAGATTTGTTTATTATTTAAGGGATTTATATTTTGCCTTTTCATCAATCAAAATGTAATTGTCATATACTCTCAAATTTAAAATATTACCAATATGTCCTAAAGCTGAATATATGGCACAATATATAATATAGCTAAACAGAGACTACAAATCTTTTTTGTATGTCAAAGCAACTGGATAAAATAATTTCTGCCTATCCAAAATCATAGAATCGGAAGAGGTCATTTTGGTCAAGGGGCTAAATCCCCTGCACCACTCAAAAATTCAATTAAAGCATCACTAACAAAAGATTCTCTACTTAAACAACTCTAGTAAAGAGGAACTTCAACATCTCAAATATATATTGAATAAATATTGACTCAAAAAAATTCACTACTACCCACTGTCAGGGTTCCGATGATATCAAACATAAGAAAAGCTTTCCTAAGATTCAACTGGAATATATCCTTTTGGTAACATATTTTGGTTTGGACAGATTATGCTCTCTGGACTGTCAGAGAACCAGTATTCTGTGTGTCACACTCTTTTCGATGCTTGAAAAGTGTATCACATCTTGCTTAATTATCATTTCTTAAAGCTCAACATTTTAGGCTTAGTTTTCAGTCTCCTGACCATTGTCTAGACCAGGGGTAGGGAAACTTGGTTCTTCTATCACTTATGGACTTCAATGCCCAGAATTCCTGAGTGAGCCATAAAAGGTTCTCCATCCCTGGCCTATTGGTTTTTCAGTTGTGGGGGAAATCAATTTTTGACTTGAATGGGACTGTTTAATATACAAATGCAGGACATATTCTATTTGTATATTAAACAATCCATTCAAGTCAAAAATTGATTTCCCCCACAACTGAAAAACCAGTAGGCCAGGGATTAGGAAACTTTTTATGGCTCACTCATTAATTCTGGGAGTTGAAGTCCATAAGTGATAGAAGAGCCAAGTTTCTCTACCCCTGGTCTAGATCAGGAATCTCCAATCCCCGGTCCGTGGACTGGCACTGGGCCACAGCATGCCACAAACCAGGCCGTGCAAATAAGTGAAGCCCCATCTGCAGGATGCAGGCAGCACGCAAAACCACGGCCCCTCCAGTCCACGGAAAAAAGGTGGATAAAAGGTTGGGGGCCACTGGTCTAGATGACAATGATCAGATCTTTGCATTTACATCAGTTTGTCTGAATCTTTTTTCAAAAGTAGTTTCCAGAAGTAGACACTATAATGAAGACAGAGCCTGAACAATGTAGAATACAGTGGGATCAGATCAAATTATCCATCAAAGGATATGACCTTAGATTTGGGTGGTATAGATATTTGTGATAGAATAAAGTCAAGGTTAATGCAGATTTCAAAAATAATTATGTTAGATATGCCATATTGAAAATATGGGATAGAAACAAATCCAGCCATTGCACAAAAATATCTCTGCATCTCTCAGTCCAAGAAGCACTCTATAGATGAACTTGTCCCAACTAATGAGCAGCAGCGTCTCTCTGTCTTTGAATCTTGAGTAAAATAAATTTAAATTTACCAACAAAGAAATAAAGGGAGACTAGTATAGCTATTTCAAGCTGTTTAGTGGAAGTAGTATGCAATATACCCATATTTGGGTAGACCAGGTTGCCCTGATAGACCGGTCTCACTGAAAAAACACTTGAGTAAGATACTTGATTTGGAGAACGAAAACCTCCAAAATTTATATTTTATTATGAAAATATCACGATAAAGACTCCACTTTGAGTTCAATTAACCATTAATCAGTGGAATAACTTGCCTCCAGAAGTTGTGGGTGCTCAACACTGGATGTTTTTAAGAAGAGACTGGACAGACATTTGCCTGAAATTGTAGGGTCTTTTGCTTCAGCAGGGGGAAGACCTCCAGGGTCCCTTCTAACTTGTTATTTTGTTATTCTTTAATAAGATGGCATGGCTTCCAGGTTTCAGCTTGCAAAAGGTGCTTGAAAGCATGTGGGAGCATAAGTATAACACATATCTGTAACACCAAAAAGCTGCTGCTCCCTTTCCCAGGATAGCAAGTGGCAAACTCAAAAAGGCACCAATGGGGTACTGGAAGATGCTTTGAAGCAGGCATGGACACAACTTTAATAATTCATTAACTCAAGTACCTATTTTTCAGGGATTCAGGGAAAAGATATTACTTTTTTCCAGAGATACTCTCTCTATTACAGCAGGAACACCCAAAACAACTTTTCACTCCAAAGCAGAGCACATCCCTAATCTCATGCTATACAATTCCTCTGAAAATAGGAAGCACCAAAGCAACAAATAACTAATACATGTACAATATTTAAGATAAATTCAAGTATAAGACCAGATAGAGGCTAAGTCAAAGGAAAATACAATGTACTAGAAGACACAATAGAAACTAAATTTCAAGAGGATATGTTTGACTACATAATATACTTATTGTATATTACTGTGCAGAATCTGATCTGGAATATGTATATGCCTCCAGTATATTAAGAATCATGACAAAATATAATCTCTATAATTTGGAAACAAAATATTTATTTGATAATATAATACTTCAAAACACATTATCAATACATTCACTTCTTTGTGTGGGTCAAATTAATTTAACTGTTTTTTTCAAGGTATGAAAAAAATTAACAAATACCCTAGATGATATTAAAAGAGGCATAATTATGTGGGCGCACAAGAAAAATGCCAAACAAATACCTGGTGTTTTATTAAGCATACCATACAATGGATTCTTTGTACCTTTTCATATTCAGTTAAATTCCAGTTTGTGACCCTAAATATAATGCATGTGGCTTGAAATTGATTTCTGTCTTGGTTGCTAAGTGACTGCTTTGATTTAGAAATCTTGTTCATTGACACTGATTACTCAGTAGCAGAACTCCTAGAATTAGAATTCAAGTGACATATATATTAAGGAATAGATTCATGTAAATTTAACAACAAGGAATATCTTTCTTGAGGGCTTTGACTATCATTCTATCCAGAAAATATTATGATTAAAGAATCTGAGCCCCTATATTTTGCCACAGAACAATTTAGTGACATCCTCTAGATTATTTAAATAGCAAATATGTTGAAGATCAGGAGTGCAATATCAATTCATAAATATAGTTAGGACATGTTCACTTTCATTGTACAAAAACAATTTCAGAGAAGATAGCAGTCACTGTTATTAAGCAAATAAAGTACCTATAACCACAAAGCAATTATTCTGCAAGGCAACATTTAATTACTTAAATGCCAAATGCAATTTTAAAAGCAAGCTTACAATCTTAGCCTCCACCGTGACAATCAATATATCACTTTCTGTATTTATATTTCTTACTACTATTACACAGTTATTGTACAATTTACAAAAATATTGTGAAATCTCAAATAATTAGAGGGTAATCCAGTTGGTATATTGTAGTTGTTCAGGTAGATCTTCAGTATGCAACAGTAATAGATATGAGTTTTAATATATATTGGACTTTTAAAACTTTTAGGATTACAGGCTGCCTTGAGCATGTAAGTAGGTGGCATGCAAATTATTGTACTGTTAAACAAAAAAATGGATAGGGTTTTCTTTTCAAGAACATATTTATCAAGTAACACATGTCATTCTTCAACTACTACAAATGTTACACAACATAGGGACAATAATACAAATTGCTTGTTAAGCACCCTATATGCCTTAAATGTAATACAGGTAGTTCTGGATTTATGACAACTGAGACCAACATTTGTGTTGCTAAGTGAGACATTTGTTAAGTGAGTTTTGCCCCATTTTACACTTTTCTTGCCACAGTTGTTAAGTGAATCATTGTACTTGTTAAATTAGTAACATGGTTGTTAAGTGAATCTGGCTTCCCCATTGACTTTGCTTCTCAGAAGATGGCAAGAAGTGATCACATGACCCCGGTACACTGCAACCGTCATAAAAATGAGTCCGTTGTGAAGCATCTGAATTTTGATCACGTAACCACAGGGGATGCTGTAACAATTTTAAGTGTGTAAAATGGTCATGTCAATTTTTCAGTGATGTTGTAACTTTGAACGGTCACTAAAACTGTTGTAAGTTGAGGACTACCTGTACAGATTTCTGTTTCCTTTCCCAGTAGACATTTAAAACTTCTAAGCAAAATTACTTACTTAAAAGATAGAGACAGCATGAAATTAATATTCTTTTGCTGATAGAAGTCATTCATCAGCAAAATAGAATGATTTTCAATAATTCTGCCTCCTACCAAATAAAATATCTTTCGATCAGTTTGAAGATATGTGAATTATTCTTCCTATTCTACCAACAAATACTTTCATCAGCAGAAGGATATCAACTGGATATTATTATCATGCTGTACCCATATTGATTCATATTTGCAAAGCTCTATTGATCAAACGATCTGATCCTATCGTTAATTGTTCAGAAATAAGATTGCAGTGCTGGTAACTGAAATGTTTCCTTTAAGGAAAAAGAATGGTGCAAATTGTAGTCAGTGACATACATTTAGCATTTCTGAAATTCCATAAACAAATTTCAACAGTGGTCAGAACAGTTCATGGCTATGCAAATGGACAATAACAATAGGTAATTTTCTAAGGTTGAGCTGCATATCCACCTTGCCCTGATGCCAGGATGGCCCAGTTACAGTTTGGGAGACATGAATGCAAAATATCATCATCAATTGACTCCAAACTCATCTCAACAACCATCTATCTCTTCTACTTCGAATGATAACAAGAAAAGTGGCATGTCCCAAACACTGCAATGAACTGTTGAAATGCCCATCCTGAGCAAGCAATTCCTGTGCTGAATTGGATATTGGATTATATAACTTTTGAGATGACATTCTGATGGTATAGGTCTATGATGCTATGACTATTGGATGCTTTTTACTTATGCAGATAGAAACCGTATGTTTGCAAATAACAATGATTGGTGTTTGCTTTCCCAGCATGAATGGGTGAAGGAGGGAAATTTATCAATGGGAGTCTGTGGTAACTGCTGTCCCGACAGAACATCTAACCAAATTTTGACATTTGGAGAGTGATTTCCCAAGTCAATTTCATTTCTAGCTGATATCAGCATGGAAGACAGACAGCTTAAGGCCACTGTAGAATTGCTCTCAATCTTTTCAGCAGCACTATGCAATAGCATTCTATAAAAATAGGGATCTTTTCAAAGAAAAGCATCAGTGATCATTAATTGTAAAAGTATACTGTATTGTCCCACAGGGGAACACCAAGGTTAATATCATATGACCACAGGGATATAAAGGGATCTAAATAAAGGGTTATATAATGCTTCTGTTCTCTAAGCTCAAATAACATTAGTGGAAAATTTAACTGAGGGGGCAAATGTAGTATAAATACTGCAATGCAATATATATGTGACTCAATGTTTCATTAACACTTCTGTCAGAAGCATTGAAAATAAGAAGTGGGAACTGTTCACTAAAGATAGTATTAAAGAAAATCTTCACAACACAACACCCTGGGGAAATCAAATAGCGACAAAATATTCAACATCAGCATAGCATTCCTTTCCATAAAAAGAACTAAAACAGTAATGTCCATTCCTTATTTAAATTGCATAAATGAGGGCATGATGAAGAATAATAGCTTCATGTAAGCTGTCTATGCAGATTCTCAGTCATACTGAGAAGTTCTAGAACTTCGAGAATAATTCTAGAACCGAAGAAGCTTCAGTTGAAAGCTTTTTCAGGATGAAAAGCAAAACATTTTCAAGGGGAAAAAAAACTCTTGAGAAAGTCCAGTTGTCTTTTGAATAGCACCTTTGGGACTTTCTTAAGCTCTTTTAAGTACATCAGAGCAACACCTTTCAAATACTGCCAAGTGAAGAAATGAGTGCAATAAAACATGTTTTAACACACAAAAAGCATTAATAGTTGACAAGGTGAGTGTTGCTTTGGGTAAGTATTAATATAATGATTATATATTTAATTTGCACCATAAGCTTTACAACACATTGATGAATACGATTTGTTCAAAAAGAACAGAAAGTATTAAAATAAAAATCATTCATTCACTGTTACTCTTGTGTTGGCTTTATACCAGCCTGACACATTCCAAAACTTGAGTCTAGTAATCCTAATTAAAGGTGAAAACTAGAACCATTTGAGAGCTTACTTTTGGGAACAGGGAAATCTCCTTTATTGATCCCATCCAGATTCAAGAAATGGAAAGGGGGGTGGGAATACTCCCCTCTTCAAACCAGGTGGTGACAGCTTAGTCAAACAGCTATACTCAAGTGTTCCACAACTCAGGTAAAAAGCTTAAGAAAGTAGTGATCCCAGGGGTGCATTCAGCAGGCTTGTATTATGTTGTGTTTAACACCAAGATTTTGCTCCACTGCTCAACTAAAGATACAGATGATGCAAACTGCAGATTGCAAACTACTGATTGCAAAAAAAAAAAAAGTCACTCAAATAATACTGACAGGAAACTTTAATTGCCCCAATATCTGTTGAGAAACAAACATATTCCTTTCCGGAAATTCCTGATTTGTGTTGCTGACAACCTTGTCCATCAGAGAGTGCAGGAAAGGACAAAAGGATCAGATATTCTTTACTTGATATTGACCAGTAGGAAAAACTGAATTGAGGAAATGGAATATGCAAAAACACTAAGAAATCATGCAATTCTGAAGTTCTTAATTTCAGGGGAAAGTAAAATTGTGTGTAGTTAAATATATATCCTGAACTATAATGAAACAAAATTTAATAATCCTAGAGCAATTAGAAGCAGGGTCTCATTAAAGGAGAATTGGGGGGACGGGACCCAAGAGTTTCTGAAAAGAAGATAGATATAAAAATCAAACCTCCAAATAATTCCAATAAGGACAGCAGATAAAACCAATTTAGTTATCTAAAAGGCTAGGGTGGGATAGAAACATATATAGATGCTGTAAAGAGGACAGATCCCAGATCTCTTCTAAGCTTACAGACAAGTAGCCAGACATATAGAAAGCAAAACTAAAGCTTCAAATTGTCTGACACATATTTAATTTTTGTCCCATTTTCTCACTATACTCTGTCACTTTTATTATTAGTCTTTGCAGATATTTTGTATTTGGTTAATAGAGTAATGTCATAGGACACCATAGGACAGATTATTGATGTTTCTTCTTCCAATTTCAAAAGCATAGTCATCCTCTTTCAATTTAGCTTCCCTTAATATAAATTCAGCATGTAGGGTGAATAAATAGAATAAATAGGAGAACATAGTTTTGCCTTATTTCTTTGTCAATGTGGAGCCAGTCTTTCACAACATTCTGTCTATTGTGTTTTCTCATGAAAAACCATGGGATGTTTTGGGATTCCCATTCTCAGTATGTTCAACAGCTGGCCATGATACACAATAACTGAAGGAATTTCTACAATGAATGAAGCATGAAGTGACTTCTTTTTGGTACTCTTGGCTTTCTAAATTATCCTGCATGCCTTGTGCTCCTTAGCTTTCTCTAAAGTCAACTTGAGAGAGTGTGATGGCTCACGAGGTTAGGATGCTGGACTGACAATTAGTAGGTTTATGTTTGAGACCCATTTGCTACCTTGGGATGGGGTGAGCTCCCCTCATATATTCTAGCTCCTGCTGATCCAGCAGTTCAAATTGCCCACTTTTGTGAGTAAGTAGATGGGTACCATTTCAGAGGGCAACTTAATGGGGACATGAAAGGAGCCCCAAACTGGCAGTCCCCAGGCAACAGTGATGTCACCGTTCAGTCCTTTCAGCCTGAAAGTGCTTCAGTGCTCCTGACACAACTGTAGTAGTAGTAACCTGATCATCTGCATACAAAATTAGAGATATTGTATGATAGCTTGTATACTCTGTTAAATTTCCTTTTTTGGTAAAGGAATATAGAATGGCAATCTGATGGCCACTGTGTCAGTGTCCAAATGTTCTAGCTTAACTTGGTTAGAATCTTTACTGATTTCTTTTCTAGTGCTTGCCATATTTCAGTGGAAATATTTGTACAATATCTAACTACCCAGATAGACCATTTTTAATCCACCTATTACTATTACTCCTGGATTATCACCCTTTAAAAACTGACAACATAGACAGGTTTTGTATGGGAGTGTATGAAATCCAGTTGCATTTCACTGAGAGATTAGGCTCAAAATGCTTACTGATATTAGTTAGATTTGCATCCTGACTTTAAGGAGTTCTATATCTGCTTTAAGTATATCTTTTTTAATTTTTTGTTATTTCAATTGTTTTTAAAGGTCATTATCTTATAATTTCTTATATACTAATGAACATTATTGTAAATATTATAAAATACTATCTTATTCTAATTAAGATTAGTTTAGGTTTAATTAATTCTTTGGTATATAATGTGTCTTAAGTTTCATTGGGTTTAATCTTATAAATTTTAGCTTACTAGCCTCTCTATAGTGTACATGTTGTCATTATCATTTAATATTATACGTCTATTAATAAATAGTGTATTCAGTCAACACTTGATAATTTTGTCATCAATGCTTATTTTACACTTTTATTGTTCAAAGACAGAAATGACTATCTATAATAATGAATCAGAAAAAGCTAAATATTGCATCAGTGTCTTAGAAACATGTTTCTATGACATTTCTCAAAACAAAAGCTTTTATTAAAAGAAGCAAAAAGTCAAATTAAGAATTAGTTAATTCAAAATTTAAAAATGAATACACAACACACTATTATATATATTTAAATGACAAAAGACATTGTTAACTACTAGAAGTGAAAACATTTCAGTTAAAAAATTGTGCCTTTAGGAGGATTTTTAAAAACGGATTAGACCAGTGATTCTCAACCTGTGGTCCCTGGGCCACGGGGGGACAATGTCATCACAGGGGTCTGTGAAGGCTTGAAGAATTGTTATAATTTAAATCTTGAGTTAGGTTTTGGTGGTCTGTGGCCATGGTCTGTGACCACAAAAGGTATTTAAAGGGGGTCCATGGTGAAGAAATGTTTGAAAAACCACTTGATTAGATAAATGCATCAGAAATTATGATGAATGTTACAAAATATGATTCAAGAAAAATAAGATGTTTACTATTATGATTTCAGTTTATCAATTTATCAATTTCAGTTTGTTTCAATTCATGCTCCATTCTTTCATAAAAAATATCACTTCTTGAAACTGTAAAAAGAGATCTTTTGTTTCTTGGAGATCTGAATGGAACTCTTTTCCCAAATCTTGACAAATCTGTTCATATAAAAGTAACTTTGCTAAACTCCCCAAAATGTTTTAGACTCTACTGTATACCAGTGCTTTCCCTTTCAGACATATGGAGATGAATACATCTTTTGGACATTTTTGCCTTTTTTGTCTTTTGCCATTGTTCAGTTCATTTTTAACCATTTTAAATCACATTTCACCTCTCTCCAGAGAAACACATAGGATTATAAGTTTACTTTTTTTTGTCTGCTGTTGTATAACTGTGCTAGCCATTAATTCTTGATCATTGTAATTATATGGTATTCTCTCTTCTGTATATCTATGAATAAAACAAGAATAAAACTTGGATTAGAAACAGTAAAGTTTTTGTCTCTTGATTTCTTTCCTGTTCCACTTGGAGCATCTTCAAATATCTTGGAATGTATTACATGAACAACTTCAATGAGTAGATCAACTATCATTTCAATAATCAAAAACATGGCAAATAAATAAGCATTATAGAAATGTATACATCAAATTGAGGGTACTATGGACTGTTTTGATAATATGAACTGGCGTTCCAGATTCTAAAATACATACAAATCAGCTGAATTACTTTGTCATCATTATTTAATAACAGATTGTATTAATTAGGCAATATAATAAATCAAACAGTCAAATTTTTCTTGAGGTTAAATTTAAAGCATACACAAATGAAAAGTTTGGGAGATACAGCAAGAAAGCTGGGAAGAACAGGCATTACAAACTTTCTGATACCTGTTTATTCTCTGCCTGATGCTAGGGGCTTGAAATTATTTTCCTTCTTGTATGTTTGTCCTAAAAGGCAAAAATTGCAACCTCTCATTGAGTCTTCCTTTTTAACAAGCACTGAAAAATCTTTCCTGATACCTCAAACGATCTTTCTGAGCTCATTCTATACAAAGCCATAATACTGTGCATGGCAATGATTGGCCTACACAGAAACAGGCAACCTGGCTCTTCAAACAAGTCTTGGAGCTTCTGCCTTCAAGTTGAACAAGAGGCATGCATAAGCGCACCAACGTGCCTACTGTCCCTGTCCTATTTTTTTTTTCTTATATGTATCCATTTCATGTATTCATAACCATGCTTATACTTATACCTGTTATCTTATAATTGCTTGACAAAATAAATAAATATGTTTAAATCTAAGGTACAATCAAATAACAAAAGAGAAATTGTTTTGTAAAGTCTAATTCAGAACACTGAGAATATTTTAATCTTATAGTGGGATCTGTGTATATACATAGTTCTAAAATCTGATGCTTACAGAACACACAAAAATGGTTCAGCAGCTGCTATGCTATGGCAGCTGTTTCTCTTGTTCCCTACTGTCATGCTGTCCCTGTTTATTTCAACCATTTGTCAATCCATCTGTTATTTCAAACTATATTTCAAAAGCTTCTGGATGGAGAGGCTATTCAAGTTACAAACTACCTTTGGAAAAGCATCTGTCCCATCTGAACATTATGATAATCAAATTAAGGTTCTCTTTTCATCTCAATCCCCTCAAGTAAGCAATTAAGCCACGATTCAGTTTTCCTTTTTCACAAGAATGTGTGAAATTATATTATATATATTATTCACTTCTAGGAAGAAACATCATCATATAATACTACCTGGTTTCACATATGCTTCTGATAACACCTCATGCTGTTAGCCTAAAAAAAACACCACACCAGAACCTTCAATAGGAAGACATTCAGTGAAAACCGAGCTACTGCAATAGATGCGACTTGCAAAACTGCATTAAATCTTGGCGAAAAAATCGATACGACCCAGTCTATGTTTATTCAGAGACCTTTCAAAAAAAAAAAAAAGACGAATAGATTCAGCCCATTTTTCAAGTATTAAGTACAACCGCTTTTGAGCGACACCAAAATCAGTTGGCTTTGAATACTATTCAAGACATCATTGGTAAGAGCAGCCTCTATGGCTTAAAGAGCAACAGGCTATAGGGGCTTTTTCATCCGTTTTGTACAGTAGTTTCCCCCGCTCAGAGCCACAAGCCAGCCTCGTACCGTCGGGGTACAAAGGACGCACGTTCCCCCTCAGCCTCTCTCTCTCTCTCTCTCTCTCAGCAACGTTACTGTTCCGGGCGGAGCTGGCCATCTCCAGCTTACCACATCTCTTTTCCCTGCGCTCAGCATCGCGGCGGCCGTCTGTCTACGCCCATCGCCTCTACTGCCTTTGCTCGGAGCCAGGCTGCCGGCTCACTCCTGGGAAGAGCTGCCCAGGGGCGATGGGCGGCAGGGACCACCATGCTGGAAGGCAGGGAACCCGCCGCTCACCCCTCCAGAGAGCTGCGCGGGAAGCCCACCGTTTAAGCTCCCCACGGGCGGCATCCTCCGTGGCAGAAAAGCCCGAGGCGAGGATCGCGGGATCGGGCATCCAGAGACGCTGGCGCTCGCCTCCTCGCTTGCTCTCCACTCCCGCGGCAGTATCAGGGGAGGGGGGCTGACGTGATGCGGCAAGGATGGACAGGCGGAGGCCTCTGGAGCGGGCGGCGCACTTCTCTCACGCGCTCAGGCGCCAGGAAAGCGCCGGCTCGCCGAACCGACCGGGCTCCGGTATCCCCACTATCGACTGACCGCAGCACCTCACGCCGGCGCCACCGCCGCGATCAGCCCAGATTCCCTCAAAGCAACAGAAGCAAGGGTTGACTTTGCCCACCCGGGCACGTCTCGTCTAATGGGAAAGGGATGAAAAGAGGGAGGGGACGCTATCGCATTCGGCCCCTCCGGATAACAAACCGCTACTCACCGCTTGGACAGCAGCTTCGCCTGGCAGCGGGTACAACAGCGTCCCGGCTCGGGCGAAGCCACGCCCCCAAACCCGTCCCTATCCCACGTCTCGCCACGCCCCTTTTTCCATTCCAACCAGTTCTCCAGAATATTACTCAGCGCTCTTTCGATTGGTAGAAGGGACGCGCTGCTTCTGCTCCGCCGGGAAGGTGTTTTCTTAGCCCCGCCTCTCCCCATGCGGATAAAGGAATGACAGCACAGGGGCGGGCTTCTTACGTTGATGCTATATAGACGACCCTAAACGAAGAAAGCTGATGATTCCGTTGAACAGGTTCCCATACGTGTGCATGTGCGTGTAATGTATGCTTGTGTCATATGACACATGCATACGCATACAGAGACCCAGATACCTATGCATATAAAAAAATATATCCCAGTCAGGTACACTTCCTCCTCTCGTTGAGCGAGAAATCAAAAAAATTGGCATGCACGTTCTAGTGCATTTAATATATTTCCATTTATCAACTTGGTCTGAGACTTGTTTTGTTAAGCTACATCCATTATTTAGCAACTGCTGCTTGAAAAACTTGCTTTGAATAAATAGGCACTGATCAGGTTGTATTTATTGTACTTATAAATCACACAGTGTATCACGAAGGATAGTCTTGTTCCAATTTAGACAATACAGAAACTGTTATTCACTCAGATAGCTCTAAGCCATGTACAACAAAAACATCGAGGCAATGCAACAATAAAATGACTTAATTATATAAAATATAACACAATTTACAATTAATCATAATAGTTCCATTTCTGGCACAGGGAGCTCCACAACATTCACATCCTCAAAGATTCCCTGAAGCAGTGCTATTTTTACAAGCTTCTTTCTGTAGTAAGCTTCCTTCTTGTACACTGCCCCCCCCCCCCGCCAAAAAAAGGGAATACTTAACAACACAATGTAACTCCAAGTCAATCACACTTCTGTGAAATCAAACTGTCCACTTAGATAGCAACACTGATTGACAATCAATTTCACATGCTGTTGTGCAAATGGAATAGACAACAGGTGGAAAGCATAGGCAGTTAGCAAGACATCCCCAAAAAAGGAGTGGTTCTGCAGGTGGTGACCACAGACCACTTCTCAGTTCCTATGCTTTCTGGCTGATGGTTTGGTCACTTTTGAATGCTGGCGGTGCTTTCACTCTAGTGGTAGCATGAGACAGAGTCTACAACCCACACAAGTGGCTCAGGTAGTACAGCTCATCCAGGATGGCACATCAATGTGAGCTGTGGCAAGGTTTGCTGTGTCTGTCAGTGTAGTGTCCAGAGCATGGAGGTGCTACCAGGAGACAGGCCAGTACATCAGGAGATGTGGAGGAGGCCGTAGGAGGGCAACAACCCAGCATCAGGACCGCTACCTCCGCCTTTGTGAAAGGAGAGACAGGAGGAGCACTGCCAGAGCCCTGCAAAATGACCTCCAGCAGGCCACAAATGTGCATGTGGCTGCTCAAACGGTCAGAAAGAGACTCTATGAGGGTGGTATGAGGGCCCGGCGTCCACAGGTGGGGGTTGTGCTTACAGCCCAACACCATGCAGGACGTTTGGCATTTGCCAGAGAAACCAAGATTGGCAAATTCGCCACTGACATCCTGTGCTCTTCACAGATGAAAGCAGGTTCACACTGAGCACACTGACAGACATGACAGGGTCTGGAGACACCATGAGAATGTTCTGCTGCCTGCAACATCCTCCAGCATGACCGTTTTGGCAGTGGGTCAGTAATGGTGTGGGGTGGCATTTCTTTAGGGGGCCGCACAGCCCTCCATGTGCTCACCAGAGGTAGCCTGACTGCCTTTAGGTACCAAGATGAGATCCTCAGACCCCTTGTGAGACCATATGCTGGTGCAGTTGGCCCTGGGTTCCTCCTAATGCAAGACAATGCTAGACCTCATGTGGCTGGAGTGTGTCAGCAGTTCCTGCAAGACGAAGGCATTGATGCTATGGACTGGCCCGCCCGTTCCCCGGATCTGAATCCAATTGAGCACATCTGGGACATCATGTCTCGCTCCATCCACCAACGCCACGTTTTACCACAGACTGTCCAGGAGTTGGGGGATGCTTTAGTCCAGGTGTGGGAGGAGATCCCTCAGGAGACCATCCGCCACCTTATCAGGAGCAAATGCCCAGGCGTTGTAGGGAGGTCATACAGGCAAGTGGAGGCCACACACACTACTGAGCCTCATTTTGACTTGTTTTAAGGACATTACATCAATGTTGGATCAGCCTGTAGTGTTTTTTTCCACTTTAATTTTGAGTGTAACTCCAAATCCAGACCTCCATGGGTTGCTAAATTTGATTTCTATTGATAATTTTTGTGTGACTTTGTTGTCACCACATTCAACTATGTAATGAACAAAGTATTTAATAAGAATATTTCATTCATTCAGATCTAGGATGTCTTATTTTTGTATTCCCTTTATTTTTTTTTGAGCAGTGTATTAAGCCACATAAGATTATTCTATTTTAATTCTGAATTTATAGTTCTGAATTTTAATTAAATTCTGAATTTCAAGTAATTTAAATTCTGAATTTTAATTTAATCCAGAATCAATTCTGTAATAAGCTTATTCAGTAATAAGTCACATAAGCTTATTCTGTAATAAGCTTTTTTCCAATAATATGCCACAAGATCTGCTACAGTAAGCATTTCTGCTATTTAAAAAAACCTGGCCTCTATAGTTTTTCCACCTTGTGCCACTACTTCTAAGTGTATTGGTGAGAAATACGTGCATTAACTATACCATGAGGGTTTGTACATTGAGCAATCTAAACACAACCGTTTTATTTATAACTCAATCCAATATGAAATTTAATAAAAATTAATGCATATACAACATTGAAGTAAGGTACTTCATTAGGTATATCATCATTTATAAGTTGGCCTATTTTTAAATTGTTTTTACAGTTAGGCCTTTAATTACATTTTGACTACTAGTAAAGCAGAGAATATAAACAGTTTTGACTAAATGTTATAGATTAAATCATAAAGACATTTTTTTCTTAAGTTGGCTGAATTGACACTATATACTAGGCTAAAATAAGGCTGGCTACATTTACCCCAGTATGATGCAAACTACTAGCTCAGTGATTAATGTATGATTTAGAGCAGAATTCCCCAACCTTTCTGGCTTTGCAGACCAGTGGGGGAGAGGGGGGATGGTTCTGTGTGAGTGGTGGGCAAGTGCAGGCAAACAACTGCATTTGCACAAGCAGCGGGCATGTGCTCCTGCCACTCGTGCAAATAAAGCAGGTATAAATGTGCTCACCCACTACTCACTCAAGTGGGGATGCACACGCATGGGCCAGCCTGCCACTCCCGGTTCCAAACTGTTCAAGGCCCAGTAATGGACCACAGCCTGGGGGCTGGGGACCCAATTTAGAGTGCTCTGCAAGCTCAACTTGCTAATTCTCCTATGCTTTATGAATATACAACACATATAACATATTGAAGTACAAACTACCTAACTGTATTTTAGCCTAGGAGCGTTACAATAGCTCAACAATTAGATGCTATGCTTGTCAGGTGGAAAGCAGACAGCCCAGGTTCAAGTGCTGCACAATCGGGTGAGCTCCCATTATTCACCATCATTATTTGCTCCTATTACTCACTTTCGAACTGCCAACCTAGCAGATAAATAGGCAATGCTGACAGGAAGATTACTGCATTCCATGCTTCCATGATGGTGGAAGCATCTCAATGCAGGCTCCCTTGGCTGAGAACCGAGATGAGCAATGCGTCCTTGAGTCAGTGACAACTAGAAAGGGGAAACCTTTTAGTCTAATGTGTTCTGGAAACTCAACTACTATGAGTATTTTACAGTTCAATAGTTTCTATAAATTCAGATAATGGGGTAAGTAAACCCCCATAGGGTTTTATGTATTGTATTAAATGAACAGTTTTATAATTTATGCATGTTGAATTACACAAAAATCCTAATCTTGATTAACTTAACAAAACCTGTATAAAGCGTGCATTGTGTGTGTATGTCTGTTAGCGAAAACTATAGCTAACAAAAATCCAGGCAATCTGAGCTTTTTGGTGCCATTTAGAAGACATCTGGGTTTTGCTGTTTTAGGCTCTCCAAATTCGTAACTAAGCTGGTTTAGCTAAATATTTCATCTACAAAACCAGTTCAAATGGAAGGAATGAACTTCAGATATTACATGAAAAAGATGAATGAAGGAGACTGAAAGTTTTTCTTGTCCAGAAGTATCTGTACATTTAGTATCCTAAATGTACTAGGATAAACAACATGCTTGGCCTCCTGCTAGGACATGCTTTAATGTAAAGCACATCCTATCTGTGCAGCCAGGAACAAGAAATTAGTCTGATGCATTCTGCTTGAAATTATGGAGAAATTATTGCATTCTTGAACTTGGCAGGAGGAAACCAAGGGGAAGGAACTGAACATGTCCTACAGGTATTAGATGATTATTTCTCAGTCATTGGGAGCTCAAAGGAGATTCATATTGTTAGGTTTTCCATCCTATCTGCCTCTTTTCTCTGATTCACAGGAAGAAAAAGGAAATGGTTTATCTCTGGTTTACAGAACAGTTTCGTGGCAAGGCAGGAAAAAAAAGAGTAGCTCAATGAAATGAGCGGGAAAAACACTAAGGATGGACTGTGGCGCCTACCACCATTACAGTACTATAATGTAGTTCTGTGCACTGCTGTGTTCAATTAATCCCCCCTTCCAGCCGAAATTACCTTTCTCGCCTCTTTTTGTTAAAAACGACGGCGGGAGGGGGGAGTATTTATTCATGCCACAAATTGAACAAGGGTGCTACCTGCCATGCTATTCTTCGGGTAAGAAAATTCAAGGCCGAGAATGGAAAAAGAAATACTGCCGGAAAGAGACCACCCGCTGCCAGGAACAAAATAGAGTGCCACCCACTAGCACTGTAGTTGGAAAAAAAAAAAAAGACAACGTCGTGTATGAGAAAATTCAAAATAATCCGAGCCCGCCTCGTAGCCAGGAGACAAGAGCCGATCCACCACACCCAACCGCCGTGGATCCGCCTCCCGTCTCAAACTAATGACGCCTCTGTGGGCGCAGTCAGATCGTCTTGTCCTCCGCCCAGCCGAGGTGTTTCTGGGTACCGCGAGAACTGCTCTGTCGGCGGGTCACTATGCCGGTAGGGCCGGGATGGCTGAGGAGTTGCGCGAATTAGGCTCAGCCCTTCGGCCATCTCTGACGAAATGGCACCCCGAGACCGTCCGGTAGTGGCACCTCAGGCCGCCATGCGCAAACGCGGGGCTCGAAAGCGCCTCAAGTTTCGGGCCGAAGACGTCTGCTTAGAGCGGAGTGAGTAGCGAGGCCTGGGCATCGGGTCCGATGGCGGCCATTGTCCCCTGATCAGCTGCCCTGAACAGTCGCTTTCTTTCCGCAGTGACCGTGGCCGACTATGCAAATTCGGATCCTGCTGTAGTGAAATCTGGGCGGGTGAAAAAGGCTGTGGCCAATGCGGTGCAACAGGAAGGTGAGTCTGGCCAAAAATGTTCGCGGAGGTTTAAACTGAACACTCGACTTGGTTTTCTGAGTTTACATAGCATTCAGAAGCATAAAGGAGCTATTGTGACATTCCATGACAGAACAGGTGAATTTGTGGCTCAGGACACACAAGGCTATTAATGGTGATGCAGCAGTAAAACCTATTACACTTTGATCTTTTTAAAAATACGTTTTGCGATATTTGTGAAGAGTCCTATAGCATCTCTGGAAAACACTCAGGCAGTATCTTTCTTATGCAAGAAAATTACTTTTAACAGAGAGTATGCTTGCAAACTTTTCTGTACTATGTTTTTAGTATTTTGATTGATGTTTATTTTTTGTGTCAGTCATATTTTACGCAGTCAGAGTTCTAGGTGGCAAATATATCATAACTGCCTGTCAGATGTTAAGTAGATGTTTCCTGTTTATTCAAACTTTCAAACTCTCTTCCAGGATTGAATTTGTTCAAATTCATATAGGATATACTTTGAAAACAATATACAAATTGAATAGTGAACTTGATTAACAATATTTCTGCATAAATGTATTCAAAATAATATTTAATATGTCTCTTAATTGGATAGCTGTAGCAAATAAAATCAAAATGAAAAAGGCGTTACAGCCTGAATTTGGATGTTTATTTGTAGCTTCTAATCTAAAAGGATTGTTTGAAACATTCAGCACAGAACTGTTTAAACATATTTAGATTACAAATCTGACTATCAATTCTATTTTAGTAATCTAATAAAACCTTACGCAAGGGTACATTTTTTAAGAACTCACTGCCACTATCCAGAAATAATTTAAGAATCTATATAAAATATTAGTCTAAATTAATCTTGTCTCGTATCTATTTTCCTAGTAACATTTATATGAAAGGTGGAGGTGTGTTTCTTTCCCTGTTCTCAGGGAATAATAAGCATTTATCAATATGTATAATAAGACAAATTGTTTCCGTTTAAAGGACAATGAAATAAATGTGTTTAATAACAACATGAACATTTGACTTTTCACAATCATATTTTTCCCTTAAAGGAATAAGTTTTCACATTTTTTCTTATTGTCTATCTATGAGCTATCTTCAACACTTATGGATGTAGAGAGTTCACTCTTTATTAACTTCTAAACTATCAGCAACATTTTCTTGCATCATGATAGCACTTAATTTTCAAGGATAAACGAGCAAGAACATTTGCTTGAGAGAAGTTCCCAAAATAACAGAGAATACAAAAAGGTCATTTAATAGTGAATGCATTAACATTAGCCTAAAAATGGTTTAGGACAGAGCTGTCAAACTCCCAGCCCACGGGCCGGATGTGTCACACACTGGCCATGCCCATGCTCAGTTTAGCGAAGGGAGGGGAAAGTCCTGATGCGTAACATGACGACGACGTGACAATGTGAGTTTGACGCCCCTGGCTTAGTATCTCTTGCTTCTGGATTGAAATACTCACACATCGTTGCTATAGCTCTTCACTTTCTACTCAAGAACAAACAGAAGTCAAAGCATGCAAACCAAAACAGAGTCTTTAACAGACACAACTAAATAGTTAGTTTTTTTATTAAAAGCATACAGAATAGTCCAAAATTAAGCAAAGGTTCTGAGAACCAGATCAGGGTTGTCATCCAGGTAACATCCACACAGATCCAAGCCAGAGATCAGACAATTTTTTTCAACAAAGCAAAATGAGTTAGGGCTGTTTCCTAAATCAGGCAATAGCCAACTGTCACTAATCAAGAAATCTACTCCTTTGCTTGGCAAGAAGCCTCATAGAATGGCTCTGCTCTCCTCTCAACTCACTGGGGTGCAGAAGCTGGGAAGTCTTACATTATCTAACTGTTCTAGCTGTCTAGGTGCTGCTCTTTATTAGCCTCATATGATTATTAGCTTTGTGTCTCATGAGCTTGACATTCCATAGGTTTTGCTGGAGCTTTTTCTTCAAAGTCAGAACCAGCGGCTAAGTCCTAGTCTAAGTACTCACTTTCCTCAAAATTATTTAACCTGGCTAGCGAAATCATGTTTGTGGTTCCACAGGTGGGTCTTGCAGCAACACCATGGCAAGGGCTTTTTCTGTGACAGGGCATTTGACCAGAGGTTTTCCTCTTGGGATTGATGGACAAACAGTTTGGAAAAAAATCATGAAACTTTTTTTTTATAAGATAATCACAGTGAGAGGATGCACAAAGATTTAAACTTGCTAAGATGACCAAATTGACTTGTTTGATTAGAGAAAAGATAATATCTCCATTTATTGCTGAGTGGAAATCCTTATGGATTTTTTGTATAAAAAAAAACTTAAAATAAGCTTTGATGATTAGACAGGATAATTATTGAAAGAAAAGAATCATATAACTTTAGAGAAAGCTAATCTCTAATTGCACATATAACTGCTATAAAGAAGTTCACTTTATATCTTTTCTTCTATTTCTTTTTACTTTTTTCTTTCTTACTTTATATTCATTTGTATTTTTAACCTTCATTTGTAAAACTTTTAATAAAATTATTTTTAAAAAATATGAAAGATTATATGGGCATCTTTAAAATAACACGAGCTCTTGATGCTGCAGTACATGAAATATTTCTATTCCTTATAATTCTACTATGTTTAAATTTCAAAGTCAATCCTCACATCTTAAAAAAATAAGTTGATTTTTACAAGTATTGGCCAAACAAAATAAAATCCTTACACTAATAATGTTGGAAGTCTTGACCACTGTAGGTCACTATAGAAAAATGAAAGTCTACCATAATCTTAATATAGGAAAAAATATCAAAATGTTAGGACTACTTTTTCAGAATTTTTCACCTACCCTATATCTTGCTAATTCAGCTTGTGCAAATCACTATATTTGAGGGTTTTTTTCTTGTCGTAGTCTAACATCCATCTTGATCTTCTTTTATCCAGACACATGTCTCCACTATCCATTGATTAATATACTTGTTTTCAGGTCACTGCCCTTTTTTCCACTTCCTTTACCAGAATGGCTGTTGGCTACCTTTCCTTATACACTCCCTTGGTCCCTTTCTAATTAGCCTGTCTCTGCTTTCCTCCAGAATTCAGATTCTTTATCATCTCTCTCTTTCTCAAGCCTCATCTGCCTAGTTTTCCTTCATATGTCTTATAAACCAATGCTTGTTCTATAACTTTTGTCCAGATCTTCTGCTTTTAATGTCCATGCCTTAATTTGTCTGGTTCTTGGGATAACTTACATTTTTTCACTCTCTTGTGAAACTTACCTTCTTAAATGAACCTTAACCACATGTTTCTTAATGCAGGCCATGCCACCAGGCCATTGCAAGCAGCTAGAGGTTTCCCTGCCACAGGAATGGAGTCATAATAGACAAAAAGATTGTGTTTCATATAAAGGAATGCCGGTTGTCCCACATGACAATCAAAATGACAGGATGACCTTCACTACCTTACTTTGTGCCTACTGGCCCCAAAAAGAATTTGGTCTTGGATCTTCCAATTGTATCTTTTCTGGTGGTTTGGTTTATCACCATGAATTTATTTTTACATTCTTGATTCTAGGACATCTGCTAAGTTTTATATCTCAAATTCTTCCATTTGTTTATGATTGTAGTGAAATCACTATGTGGTTTGGAAGCATCTTTTGTACCCACTGATGAAATACTATCTGTGGCAGAGTCCTATGACAGTGGTGATGAAATAGATTCTAAATATTTCACCACTGATGAATATTTCATGGCTGATAAAAAAAAGAAAAGCAAGAGGCATAAAGGTAAGATCTGTTGTTTTAATTGTTACTTTAACATAATTTCACTTTAACAATAAAATACTTTTATCTCTTCAAATAAAGTAATGCTGCTTTCTTTTGAAGCATGGCCAGTTACATTGTTTGTTTTTTTATTTCAGAAAGCTCCGAGAGTGTGGTAGGCAAAGAATATCCAATTGACATATGGTTGATGTTGGCATCCTACTTACGCCCAGAAGACACAGTGAGTTTTTCTCTAATTTGCAAAAGAACCTGGACTGTTACTTGTACAGCCGTATTCTGGACCAGACTTTATAGAAGGTATGGCAGTTTGTAGAATCTTTATTCTATACTGTATATATTTTAATAGCTATGGGGCTTTTTATAGATTATTTGTGGTGGACAGCCTAATGAATAGTGTGCATAGGAATTTGTGTATAAAAGATCAACGTTTCAATACTTAATGATATATTTTGTTCTGAGATACAATTTTCCCAGACTTGTCCAGTGATTCTTTTATATTCTTTTTGATCAGAACAGTAAGAGATGACATGCATCAAAATATTAGCGCTGTGCCTCACTTCAGATTTGATATAAAAAGGTATCTCATAGCATCTCTCTGCAGCTCCATAACCAAGGAACACTTTTCCTGGTATCACCAGTAATTGCCACACAACCACAGAAAGCAATGCAACTGCTTTAAGGTTGCTTGTTTGGAAAACTAATGTGTTTACATTCTGATACTGCAAAGTGCTTTTTTGTCTTTGAATCCAAAGCCTGCATATCTGTATAAAATATGCATATATAATTGGTAGTATGGATTACAAAATATACATATGGTATAAAAACAAAACTGCATTATTGTCAAAGAGAAATTGCTGGGATTCATAGGAAGGTACTTGAGAGCTTGTAAATTAATAATTGCTACAGTTCTTTGGGCTTGCAGAACTTCTGTGGCTATGAAATCAACTTCCATTATATAACCTAAGTAATTGCACTGATTTGCTCGAATCAGTTAAAACAGATTGTTTTAGATTGATGACTATGGCATGATAGAAAATGAGTCATATGGTCCTCCCTGGCATATAACATAAATGTACAGGAATGGTTTCCATTAGAATTGGCAATGCTATATTGATAAGACAGGACATTGTGCAGGATTTTTTCTATTTATGAAACTTTCCTTCTCTAATCCTTCAGCAGGAAATTGAATTCAAACTTGTCTTTCTTTTAGGTAAACACAGTAATTCCTAACCTCAGATTTTTAGCTGCAACCTGTGATCTATCGGATCATTATTTCAAAACTGTTTGCTTATGAGAGCCCTCAATGACTGAGCCTTAATTCAGAAAAATATTAAGAGATATGTCTATTTCAAAGTTGAACTACATGGCACAATCAAATATCAGTGGTTGACAAAGTTGATCAGAGGAAATATGTTGTAGTATTTTGTATTATGTCATAAAATATTTTTAAAATTTGCCAGATTTCAATTTTAAGAAAATTGTGGATCCTGGAGTTTAGACACATTCTATTAGTCCATTTGAGGTACCTTGGTACAAAATTATTGTGCTGTGATGCACTGTTTCACCTAATTAGAGGTTATGGGAATAAGAATTTTAGTAGGGTATAGATGGCCTAGAAATATCATTTAATCTATAGGAGAGTGCCTGAATGCAGCTGACAGAGCAAAAAATGAAGCATTTGATAAAAAATAAATTAATGGGGATTAGAGAAGAGGCATTCTGCTAGTTGGATCATTCAACCAGAGTATCTTTCTAATAATCTCTTTCCTATGAGAGTTCAGAAACTACACCTTGACTTTCTGGAGGACTGCACTGTTATTATTTTGTTTTCAAGGAATTAAGGATGGAAATGTTGGCAGGAGGTCTTTAGTCCTCCATCAATGCAATTTCAGTGCCACAATAACTGGCAGTATGGTTCCATAAGCATCACAGAGAGGGGCAGTTAAAAGTGAGAATTAAAACAATTTGCTTCCCAAATGCTTCTTGCTTATATTCCTATCCCTTACTTTGGAAAAAAAATGCCACCAAAGTCAGCTGTTATGCTTCCATATTTCAGTGGCATGATCTCAGAATGCATTGTGTGCATTTCATCCCTATCTTATTCTTACAAATTTAATTTTTCTTATTTAGGCATTACAATAGGAGTGCATCCCTCCCAATCCGTTTACAACCAGAATCAATGGAAAAGATGTACTGCCTTCGTGCTTGTGTAATTCGTTCGTTATACCATACGTATAGACCTTTTGTTTCCCGGATAGCCAGAAATCCAACTATCCCAGAGGCTACTCCAAGCAGTCTAAAAAATTCAAAAGTAAGTAACAATTTGAGAAGAAGAATTATTCCACTGCTATTAGCAGATTTCTTTTAAGCTAGTGACAAGCATGCAAGTGGGTCCACTTCCCAATACATATTTTAGACAGATGTTATCGTTACTAGGGGTGGCTTTTTAGACCTCCACAAGCTTGTTAATAATGTTTTAGGTTTATTATGCTTGGCTGTTTATTCTACCAATACAGAAATCAAAATGTTGAACCTTAAAATAGGTTTATTATTTTTGGTTTCATGTTTGCGTATCCATTAAGCAATAAGCTAAATAATGTCTAACATCTGGATCAAGCAATTTACATGTATTACAAAATAAATTCAGCTCATTTAGGTCGGTTTAGTTGACACCCAATCCAGCACAAAAAATAGATTTGCATCTTAAATGCTTTGTATTCACATCACAACGGCTTTGGTGTCCACAGTTAGTATCATACTAACAATTTGTATATCCTTTTGTGGGTAAAATTGGCATTAAAAAGGAAATTAAATGTAAAAAATCTGTATTGCAGTAACAGTCTGTGACAATGTCACAAATTTGGTGACATTCCAAAAACAAATGAAATTATTCAGTTGCTCCTTAAAATTGTTGAAATGCACATCTTCCATATGTGTATGGCACTATCTTTGTACACTATATAGTCAAAGAGCCTCTAATCTTAGACTTTGTTTTTATTCATTTAGAATCTCCTCCCATTTGTGGAGTTTACCATAAATATTGAGCATGCAAAGTAGGAAGAGACTGGTATTTTTCTTTTTGGTTACTGAATCCAGCTTTTTCCTATTTAATTTCCCTTTCTCTTTCTCAGTGTAGCTTCTGTGGGACACTGGAGCTGTTGTTGTGTCAGCAAAAGTTGCCCTTAAAGACAGATCCACTGTTTGGAGCAGCATACCAGTTGGTACACATCTGAAGGGTAGGACAGCTGGCATGTGGATTATCTATGTTTTAGGAAATTCTTAAGCTACTTTCCTCCTTTTAACTAATATTCCAGGTTTCACAGACAAGAGGGCTAATTCTACTAGCGGCATCCCTCTGAATCTAATGCAGGTAGTCCTCTTTAGTGACTGCCTCATTTAGCAACTATTCACAGTTATGACAGTAATAAAAAGGTAACTTTGTGACCAAGCCTTGCATTTATAACCTCCTCATGTCTGTAAAGGAGAGGAAAGCTGAAGTAAGATTATAAGCATAGTTGCAATTTCTCTTAGTGACCATTTTGCTTGTGTTCACTAAATATGTACCTGTAATAATTGGCTTAATAAAGATGAGATGCTTACTACTGTAGTAAAAAAAATTATATTGCTGTGCATGTCTAGACTTTCTTTTGGCAAAAGAAATAATATTCTATCTGTTGTTTTGTTAGCAAGATCTGCCTCTGCTTATTAATTTATTTAAACTTGTATGCCCTCAATTCCCAATGCCCCTGAGTGGCTCACAACACAAAGAAATTACAACAAAACCAATAAAAGGATAAAAGATTAAGCTTGGGTTATATTGGTATTTTCACTGTAGAACAACTTTTGTCCTAAGAGGTGATATGTTACTTTTCAAATGTAATGGATGTTTAATAAAGCTATGAATGGGCATCTTGTATGACAGTTCTTCATAAACATCTGGAATGTCTGCCCTATTCTGGTTCCAATAATATCTTGATTTTTTTCTTGATAAAGCAAATAATGAGTGGTTCTTAGCAATATTTTGAAATCATTATCTCTAGATTCAATTGTGGAAATATTCTTTGAAGTTCATCCATAGAGCTTTCTTTTTCTTTCCATTTATCTATGTTCAAAAGAGGAAGTGCACAGTTATAATGATACCCTATTTTTGAAATTGATGCCAATGTTATTTACTTTATCCTCAAAGTGATTTGTTAAAAGATAGAAACTCCAGATTTGATTGTTTTAATACATTTATGTTTAATAATCCAAGATCTTAATTGCTTTATTTCTGCATAATGCTGTGTCCACACAACTCTTTCTCTCTTGCTCAACTAGTGCCTGCTCTTCTGGTCTAAAAGGATTAACCAGCAGTCTTCACTGTGGGAATTCAGCTTCAAATTCCAAAGGCAGGTATGAAAGCTAAATATTTGTGTTAATGTCAAAATTTCATATTTCAGAATAGCTCACTGGTATTTATACCTCCTTGTTATACCTATGCATATAACAGAGTGCATCTTGTTTGGCAAGATTCATGTCTAGATTACAGGCCAAAAAAGATTCTGTTCATAATGGGGAATAGTGGGGAATTTGGGGCATTTTGTAAAAATGTAGTGCTGCCCAATATGTTCATTTTCCTTGCTGTTGATCAGGCTAGTGCTATTCTTACCAAGTTGGAACATTCTCCTAAAATTGTGGCACAAAATGTCATTTCTCCCAAACCCCTTCATAAGAGACAAAACAGCATGAAATAGCATGTAGTAAAATGGATATAAACTGCATAAAATTTGTTATTGTGAGGGGTCGGGTGTTAATATCAAACTTTTGTGCAATAGTTCCCATAGGTTTATTTCCTCTAAAAGTAAAGCCGATAGATAGAAATTATTTGTAGTTTACCTAAAATATATAAGGCTGTTGTTCATTAATTCAGTGTGCTGTTAATTTTACTATTACGTGTCATATTCAGACTACACTCTTATTCATCTGAAATCATATCCATAGCAAAAGCAAGGGCCCATGTTCAAACAAATATAGCAATCTCTATTATAGCCAAGGTTTTTATATTAAACTATTAAATGTCACATTATTTCTCCAAAGAAAATATAACATATGTAAGTCTGTCCTGATCTTTCAAAGACAGGCCTACAAATTATCCTGATTTGGTACCTAATTCTTCTCCAAGCATATAATTTGAAAGTTTGTAGAAATGGAATCAGTTTCTGGTTAACTAAATGAAATATTTCTCTTCAGTCTCCCAAGTTCAAGAATAAAAGTTTGAAACAACTTCAACCACCTGTCCGATATGCAGATGTCCACATGAACCCTGACCAAGACTGCTGTCTGTTGCAGATAACTACTCTCGACTTTATATATATTCCTATAGTAATGGGCATGACAGTTACATTGGTAAGTATTGTGCTTTCTTTGCTAATTTTCTGGTCTTTATATCAGGAATTTTGTTCCCTTAACCTTGACCAAATAGTTTCTAAATTTGAAGTATTGTACTGGTAGTTCTTAGATTACAGTTCTAATTGGGACCAGGATTTCCATCACTAAGCGAAGTGGTTGTTAAGAGAAACGCCATGTCAATGCACTGCTTAGCAATGACCCAATTGTGGTCATTAGGTGAGGACTGTGTGGTCATTAGACAAGGATCTCACACTTCTGCCCTGTGTGAACTGCCTCCACTTTAACTCCTCTGCCCCCCCAGTGCTCTGCAGGCACTGCTGCACCCAGCTGACCTTCACTGTCTTCCTCCAACTGCTGATGAACACCCACTTTAGCCCATGTGAGGCAGCTTCTGGCAGTGCTAGGACTTCTTCCCTAAGGCTGCTTGCTCGTTATCATAATGAGTTGGAAGGCTTATGAAGTGTTTTGAAACCTGCCAGGAGGCTGGCCGCAGAACAGAGCTTAAGGCAGCTCCATGGTACTGTTGAGGCTGAAGTAGAACTCCCAGAGGCCCACGGCAGCTGACTGAGACTGACAAAGACCCCAGGTCTCTTTTTCAGCCCTAATGCTGCTGCCTAAGGAGTGTCACTGCATAGGGCAGCCAAAAAGATAAGAGATGGGGGGCAGGTTTGGAGTTAAAGGGCTTTCGTGGTCATAAATGTGGGCAGACTGCCAAGTGCCTGAATTCTGATCATATCACAGCGTTGCTTCCCCCTATAACTTTGAATGGTTCCTGAACAAATGGTCATGAAGCTAGAACTACCTGTATTTTTGAAATAGAAAAGTCTTCAAGCAGGCACAGATAAGAAAAGTACAACTATATTGAATAGTCCAATAAGGAATGGCTACCATATGTGGTTTTATTACAGACCATTGTATAAAGTTTCAGGAAAAGCAAATACTGCCTGGAAGGAGTTGCTCAAAGATACAGTTCATTTTTAAAATATTTACAGACAAAATCAGTTTAAAACATTCAATAAAATTGCATTCAGTTTTGGAGTTAAGGAACCCTGTGTGATCCAAGTTATTGAATAGCTTCCTTTTTTTTTTCTTTTGCAGTTCACAATAAATGTGAGCACTGACATGCGGCACCACAGAGTGAAATTAATATTCCATGATTCTCCAGTATGGAGTGGCAAGAAACCCAGATTTGACCATGGGGTGCAGGTTGTAATGGACCCTGTGCACAGTGTGCATCTGTTTGATTGGTGGCATCCACAGTTTCCTTCTTCACACATCTGAAGACTCCCAAGTTTACATCATAAATTGTATTCTGTGCTATTTCCATAAACAACAAAATTTGATAAGCCAGTCTGTGTATATGTTTAATCACTTCTTGGGAAATAATTTCTGCTAATAAGATTAGAAAGAACTTCTGTAAAGCATTTTATTATATGAAAAATAATTCATCTGCAAAGTATTTGGTGCTAATGAAATTTGTCCTTTTGCTTTCTGATAACAAAACACAGCAGAAATGTATAACCAAAAGCCAACAAGGGTTTATCAAAAACAAACATGTCTGACAAATCTTACTGCATTCTTTGACAAAGTAATAATATTAGTGGACCAGAGAAATGCTGTGGATATAATTTACTTGGACTTCATTCATCATTTGATAAAGTAGACCGAATCTACTTCTTGATAAGATAGAAAAATGTGAGCAAGACAGCATCACTACCAGATGGATTCATAACTGGCTGACCAACCACTCATCGTGTAGTTGTTAATGGAGCTGCATCTACATGGAGGGAGGTGTGCAGTGGGGTACCTGAAGGATCTGTCTTAGGCCCAGTATTCTTTAATATCTTCGTCAATGATTTACATAAGATGGGGAGCTTTGCAGATGATACCAAGCTGGCAGGAATAACCAACACTCCAGAAGATAGGCTTAACATACAGAAGGATCTTGACAAACTTGAACATTGGGCCCTAGCTAACAAAATAATACTTAATGGTGAAAAAAAATAAGGTTCAGCATTTAGGCAAGAAAAACCAAATGCACAAGTATAGTATAGGTGGTACCTCCCTCAATATTACTAACTGCAAGATGGAACTTGGAGTCCTAATGGACAATCACTTAAATATGAGCCAGCAGGCTGCTGCAACTGCCAAAAAAAAAGCCAACACAGTCCTAATCAGCATTAACCGGGATAGAATCAAGATTACGTGAAGTGTTAACATCACTTTATAATGCCTTGGTAAGACCACACTTGGAATATAGCATCCAGTTTCGGTCGTCATGATATAAAGATGATGTTGAAACACTAAAAAGAGTACAGAGAAGAGCAACAAATATTATTAGGCTAAAATATGAATGGTTGCAGGAACTGGGTATGTCTAGTTTAATGAAGGCCTAGGAGTGACATGGTAGCAGGGTTGCAATATCTAAGGGGCTGCCACAAAGAAGAGGAAATCAACCTGTTTTCCAAAGCACCTGAAGGGAGAACAGGAACAATGGATGGAAACTAATCAAGGAGAGAATCTAGAACTAAGAAATTTCCTGACAGAACAACCAATCAGTGGGATGACTTGCCTCCAGAAGTTGTGGGTGCTCAATATTGGAGGTTTTTAAGAAGAGATTATTTGTCTTCTTAAAATTTATTAAGAAGATTAGATTATTATTAAGTTTCCTGCCTAAGCAGGGAGTTGGACTAGAAGACTTAAGGTTCCTTCCAATTCTTGGTCTGTGTAAATTGGCCCATTTTAGAGTGATCCAACTCTGAAATGTTCATTTTCACCACCTATGGGCCTATATAAATATTAGGCAGTTATAAGTTTTGAACTAGATTGGAACTGGAAGCTCTAGGTTGCCATGATGATATGGATGTGACCAAGCCCCAAAATATTCACATCGGACTGTTCCGTTTCAGTGTAAAGATTCTGGAAATTGGTCCAATCTGGGACATTCTTAATTACTCATCCCTCCTTTGTAGCTAATAACATTCACAATTCACATAATAGGTAGATATCTGTTTCACTTCCACATGCACATGTTCCACTCCTATAAAAGTGTTTTACTAGTTCCAAAGACTGTCATCATGAATTATATATTTATGGCAAAGAACTTTCAGATTGTTCATTTATTGATTACACCTTCACAGAATATAGGTAGTCCTTATTTAGCAACTGCCTAGTTTAGAGGCTGCAGTGACAATTGTGATAAAAAATAACTATGACTAAATCCATTTGAAGGTCTGTAAAGGAAAGGAAAGCTAAAGTTTTAAGCACAGACATTTCATTTACCAGCTGCTTTGCTTAATGACCAAGTTATTAGTCCCAGTTGTAGTCACCTAAACAAGGACTACCTATATAGAAAAAAACAATTGTGCTGATTCCCTTAAGCATTAATTTTGTAGGTATGCTGGAATAGATTAAATGTTTCATATTTAAAACAGATTAATAAAGATTAATGTTTATTTATTTAGTATATTTTTATCCTGTCTTTTTTATAAATAACAAGGTAGCAAACATACCTAATATTCCAGCCTCTTGTTTTCCCCACAACTGTCGTTCAATACGAAATGGGCAGCAAATAAATTTCATAAATAAATAAATTCTGTAAGGCGGGTTGGGCTGAGAATCACCCAAATAATTTTTGTGCCTAAGGGAGCAAACTCAGTTATCCCTTCATCCCAATATCAAACTGACACTCATTTACATGCAATTAATTTGATATCTATCATTATCATTATGAAGGTTTCTAGAAACAAAAAAAGCCTATTTGTAGTTGTAAAATGAAACAATAGGTAATGGGTAACCGGGTAAGGGACAGTCTGGTTATAGGAAGAAAGGAGATAAGCAAACTAAAAACAGGTGATCAAGTTAGCATAAAAGGAGAGATGAATAGGTGTTACCATTCCTAATTTAAGAGATTTTTTCCACCTGTGCACAGCTTCTTGCTGGACAACTTACCTTTGTCCTCTAAAAATAGCTCAGATTAAATTGTCAGTTTTAATACAATCTATATTATGTGATAATTGAGGTATAAAATGGCCTTTAATATTTCAAATAGGTTCCCTTTACACATCATTCTTTTAAAGCTTTTATATTCAATATCTCTTAGCTTGACTACAAATTTGTCTAATTTCAGCCATTAGTACTAGTGAACTTTCTGCCTGAAGTTTTTTTAGTTTTTTTTTTAAATCAGTATATATTCATGTCTTGAAATCTTTGTGGAAGATTTGGAATTTTTAGCCAATTTTTCGCACAGATAATTTTCTAGATTATATGGTACCACCAATGTATTTCTTTTTTAGACTCATACAAAACATCCTGATTCATAGAATCTGCTAAGCCATATTTTACTTAATCATAAGTTGCTAAATAAAGCCCAGTTGCATGGGCTTATTTGAAACTGCAAATGTTGGTCCACAAATCATAAGAGGCTACATTATACACTCCAAATTAAATCAGTAACAGGTCTTTGGTGCTCTCTGAGCTTAGTTGGTGTGTCCCGCCTCAATCTAGGTATTTTTTTAGGTATGTTGAAGGGATTGGAGCATAAGCAGAGTGCATATACAGTTTGTTTCTGGCCCAATCTTTGATTTCCTTGCTGAACTCCATTGTAACTTGTGCTGAGCTGGGAGATAAGCCAACTGCAGAGAAAAACTTCTAGGCGAGCTGCCAACCTTAGCCTAGCAAAGTAATTTACTTGAGAAATGCAAAATGCATCTATCTGCTTGTAACTAACTCAGAATGTCTTCTTCCCAGTAACTTAAAATGTGAGAAACGAAGCTTTGAACTAAAATGTATTTCTTTCCAATCCATCTAAGTAAGGTCCCTTTGTTTGTAGAGGCACTGAGAAAATTTCATGAGCTTTGCTTGATATGAAATAATGTTTCCATAGCAATGACAGTCTTTGCTAGCTGTGTAATCTATAAAAGTTCAAGAAAAAGTTTTTGTGCGCGCCTGCTTTTCTTTCTGCCTTGCTGTTTAAGGTGGGAGACTGAAAGGTTGCCCAGTTTTTGCTTTCTGATCAGAAAATAAAGCTGATTATCAGTAGCCTCGTGTTCAGAGTTTCATTGGATTTATTAGATTCTCAAAAAACCTTACAACCTAATCTAGATTTTTTTCCCTAACCTGTTCTAGGTAACATCACTAGCACTGATGATGTTACCTAGTTGGGGTAATGAAATGTCTGCAAGAAAATAATCAAGCTCAGAGAGCACCAAGGACCCCCTCATTTCAATCCTGAGTTACAAATATTCTTCTTTACACTATTCTTTAATTTTCTTTGTAGTAATAAAGACAGATTGGTTTTATGTCTAAGAGATCCAAGTGATCCAAAAAAATACATCATTTGATAACATGGAAGTGGCTACGCAGAATTATACGACTAGAAGCAAAGTTGTTGATTTGCCCAACAATGCATCAGCAGCAGTATCTTCTAGGAGAATAGCTGATGTCATCCTAAGAGTTTACAGGATCTTTAATATTACATTGCAAAAACTGCTAAAATCAGTCAGCTTTATTTGGCTGTCAAGCTAATTTAGAAAGCAGCAATGTGACTGATGATCTAACTATCTCTTTCATAAGCAAGTTCCACATTTAATATTTTTAACTTTCTCCTATTAACCATTACCCCATGAATATTAGTATTGTTCTCCAGTTACGTTCATTTATAGATCTTACACTGTGTTATCTTGCTAGTATTACCTTACTAGGGTTGAGAAAGAGTGACTGGCCCAAAGTCACCCATCTTACTTCCTGCCTAAGGCAAGACTAGAACTCATGATTTCAGGGTTCCTAATCCTCTTCCACTATACCAGGGGTGTCAAACTTAAGGCTTAGATCTGGCCCACAGAGCTGCCCTGGAAACAGCAAAGAACCAGCCTGCAGTGCCTCTGCCAGCAAAAACAGCACCTCACGTCACCCTCCCGGGCTCCGTTTTCAGCCACAATGGCCTCCTGCAGCCCTCTGCCAGCAAAAACAGAGCCCAGGGTGTCTGTTTTTGCTGGCAGAGGGCTGCAGGAGGCTGTTGCAGCCAAGAACAGAGCCCTAGTGGGCCACGTGCAGCCTCCCTGAGCTCTGTTTTCGCTGGCAGAGGGCTGCAGGAGGACATCATGGCTGAAAACGGATCCTCGATGAGTGATGTCAAGCTGGCCATGCCCACCCCAGCCATGCCCCCCCCAGCCTCCCGAGGTTTGATGCGGCCCTCAATGAAATCGAGTTTGACACCTCTGCACTACACCAAACTGGCTCTCCTATACCAAACTTTAAAGAAATACTAGTATAGGATTGTATCTATACTAGTATTTTATATATTATTTCTTCATATTTTAAGTTAGTGGATTTTGCCATTCTTAAATTAATAAACTTTGGGGAGGGGAAATAACATTTTTATTAAATAAGGAACTACTAGTTCTATAATTAGATGCAATTCAGGTAATTAAAATTAAACAATGCAAGTGTCCCTTTCTATTATTTAAGTTTATGTTCACAGGTAATTTTCTCATAGCATAATCTCATCTGCACCTAGATAATAATTTACCAGTGACTTGTAGATGCTATAATAAATCCAGTGTTTATTTAGGCATAATAGATGGAAGATAACCAGAGAACTATCCTCTCATAACAGAAGACAGGTTGGTGCTGTCGGCATTTGTAAAAGAGGACTGGGTTTTAGAATGAAGCCAAGTTATTGGATTACAACACTGAAGAAAGTGTTCTACCCTCTTCTAGCCATAATTGGCATTCCATGTAAGTAGGGGAAACAGCAGGAGTTGAAGGCTGCAAAATTGGAAGTGATGTTCAAGGTGATATCAACGGTGCAAATTAATGCACAATCAATATTGGGAGGGCATGAGTTGGGACACATGATCTAGGGAAGAGTTGGGACGGATGATCTAGGGAAGAAAAGACAACAGGAATAAAACAGGAGTTTTATTCCTGTCCACAGAAAGCTCCTGTGAAAGAAATTCCTTATTTTTGGATCCTGAACAGCCAGAATAGTTACCTATAAATTGCAATGTACTTTGATTCCAATTTGGAATTCAATCTGTATGTTCACTGACTATTTTCAGCTTAATTATGTAAACTGCATTCTAAGTTTACATCAAATATTCTGTAATGATAATGTCATGAGTATCTTTTAAAGAGAAAAGGAGTGGAAGAGTTGAATTCTGATCCTTACTAGAATCAATATTTCCAGTTGCTGATAACAAATTTCTGCAAGAAATTATTGAGCACTTGAAAATTCTGTTTTGATCTTTTTTATTGTAATTTGGATTGTGTGATCTTGCATGTATTGGCAGAAAAGCCCATGGTTAATTATTTATCTTGCAACACAATGCAAACAGGTATCAAAAATTAGCTTTTTGTTAAGAATATCATGGTTAAAAAAGGAAGGATTTTTGGCATTTTGTTCTGGAAGATTTTGAGAACAGTCCAGTAGTAGTTTAACTCATTTGCACTAATCTTGACTGTGACAAGGTCTTTGATAACCGAGTGAGCTGATGGAATAGGAACATACCCAATAAATAAGGAACAATGGAACTTTAGTAGCACAACTTCCACATGGGAGAGGAATATGGCATGCTGGAACTGAACTTAAGTAGACACTTGGAGAATAAACACTTTTATATGTTCTTATTTTATTTTTCAGCAAACGTTATGACGTTAGTGATCTTCAGTCAAAGAAACTGTTTTATTTCCACCTCCAGTCGCTACCTCCTCATGGCTATGTCATTGGCTGACACAGTGGTCCTTATTCTTGTGGTTGGCATTGAGATAATTGTAGAATGCTTTTGCATAAGTCCATTCTGGTACAGAGATCCTTGGTGCACCTTGCGGGATGTGTTCAACTATGGTGCAGTTAACACTTCTGTCTGGTTGATGGTTTCTTTCACCATTGAGCGTTTCATTGCAATCAACAATACCAAGCTCAGGATGAAAATCTCTTCTCCCAGAAAAATACTTCGTGTTATTGTTGTGATTCATGTTTGCTGTTATACTGTGGCCATCCCCCACTACTGGTCTAACTATTCAGAAATGGAGAATGGTACAGGACATGTCATTTGCAAATATAACCCTGAACTCCCCAGTGCATATGTGAAAGGACTTGTCTGGTTCCAGACTTCTGTGATCTATATTATTCCATACATCATTATCTTTACCTTAAACAGCCTCATTCTAAGGCAGTTAATCCACAATAACAAAGTACACAGTGTCACTTGGGCAGTCTTGCGCAGAACCACTCCTGCAACTCATTTTCGTAACTGGAAGAAATCAATCATCCTTTTGGTTATGGTTTCAATGACATATGCCTGTCTCTGCACCACCAGGTTTGTGACTCAAATAGTCATAAAAACCTCCTACTATGACATAGATAGGCAAGATTATTCCAAGACCATTAATGTTGTAGCAGATATTGGTACCATGCTGGAAATGACTAACACTGCTATCAATATGTATCTGTATGCTTGTACCCAGCCTGCTTTCCGAAAGGAGCTGATCCGATACTTGCAGGGTATTCTGTGTTACTGGCCAACAAAAAGAGAGCATCCAATGAATGTACTTTCAGTATTGAGTTAGATAGGCAGAAGTGGTACTATTTGGTTGAGCTACAAAACACTGGACGTTTATGCAGAATAAACTTGCAGAAATGCTGGACTATTCCCTTTTAATGATGATAAAGCTGCTAATTCAGCATTAAATTCCATAAATTTTGCCATCATGCTGTGAGGAAGTTAGCACTCACCCCTTTCCTAGAAAAATGAAATATCCTAGGAAATATTAAAAAGGCAGAATACTTCCCCTAAAAAAGTAAAAACTCAGAAGCAGAAACTCACCTCAGAAGCAGAAGCTCACCCCCACCTTTGCTAATGGACCATTACTCTGGCCTAGGCCAGTCTATTTTACATAACAAAGATCTACTCCAGGTAGAGCTATAATAGGAATTGCCCACTACATCATCATCCAGCAAGGCTCAACCAAGCCTGGGACTCAGGACAGCCTACAGAGTTGCCCCTGCATGGCCCAATGGGAGTCTGACAACCGATCAGAATACAAGCTCAAATTCAAATCCCAACAGAGGGTATAAAACCCAGGGACTCTCAGCATATCAGCCCTTTTCCTTCTTTTCCTTCACCCAACATCTTGAAGCATGTGATCATCCTTTTCACTTTGAAGCTCCAAGCTATGTTGTCTTGTCCACCATTAAACCATCTTTCCAAACAGCCTCCATGTTACCAGTGTCTTTTTCCCCACTTGGAACTGAACCCAGAAGGATAATTCCTCCAACAATTTGGCACCCCAGATGGGACTCCAAGCTAATCTAACCAATGGACCAGGCTGAGGTAAGATTCCCTTGCTGGCAAGCAGACCCATTGATTCTGTAGGTGAATTTTCCTGGACCTTGGCCATTTGGAAAACAGGTTTTAAAGGGGTTTTGAGTGTTGAGTTCAAAGGCTGCTTGTTAGGAAGATGAGTACCTCAAAATTCTAAATTGAAACCATGGGAAATGTGTGTATGCCTGCATGTGTGTGAGTGAGAGGGCCCTTCTCCCAAACACAACTGGATCTTGCTTCCTCTGTGCATTTCCTAACCACAGAAAGACCAAGAGTCTGGAGAGCATGGGGGGTTTGCCAGAGCACAGGACCTTTTGTTATGGAAGGAGGAAGAGTGTGTGTTTGAGAGAGTGGCTTCACCCTTGGACAGCAGCTGGATCTCATTACCCTATTAGACCTCTAGCTTCACCCCTGCCTGTTGCTAGCTCTGAGCAATGAGCAACAGAATTGGGAAAGCAAGGGGAGGCCATCAGAGTGTGGGACCTTCTGTATATAAGAGGGAAAAGCCAAACGGGTTATGATTGAATGGAGAAAGAAAGTTTTTGTTGTTGTTTTTTATTCAGTGTATCCCAAAAGCAAACCCCAGGATTTTAGGTAATTGTGAATTTAGGTAATTAGGAAGTTGTGAAGTAATAGGAGCACCAATACTTGCCTGCCAAGAGCAGCAAGTCCTCCCGGATTTGAGCTGTTCCAAATCCAAGAACCTGAGCCGGAAGAGGAGTGCCAGTACTTTCTGTGGGGACAGAAAGTTCTCCCAGACTGTCTTTTTTGGGGACAGTAAGTCCTCACAGACCGTTTTTCCCCCAGTCTGAAAACCGTGGCCGGAAAATTCCCTCGGAAGGGAGTGCACATACTTTGTAAAGGGAATCCAAGACATTCCATCCATTGGAGCCAGTAACTGGGTTTGGATCAAGCCTCCATTGAAAGTCATTACAGCAACCAGAGTGGGGCAGACCTTCCCAAGCCTGACTGACCACCCATACCACCAGGCCAAGCCTATACCACCTAGAGACATGAAGGAAAAGACCAGGGGTGGGATTCAATTTTTTTAACAACTGGTTCTGTGGGCATGGCTTAGTTGGTGGGCATGGCTTTGTGGTCATGTGACTGGCTGGGTGTGGCCAACTCAATATCACTCACATTGAGGCACACATCTCCTCACCTGGCCTCTCATGAGTGGGGATGCTGCAATAGTCGTAAGTGTGAAAAATGGTCATAAGTCACTTTTTTCAGTGCCATTGTAACTTTGAATAGTCATTCCACACAAGCAAAGTACCAGCAAAGGAGGGGGAAAAAACTCCAGAGACGTTCCTGTGACAGGAAGTCTAGTCCTGCCAAGAATGTAATAAGGGTTAACGGAGAGGCAGTTTCTGTAAGCAACACCAGAATGTTTCCTTCCTGTTTTCCTTACAGGATTAGGCCAGTAATTTCTTCTAACAATCGGTTCTCCAAACTGCTTAGAATGTTAACAACCAGTTCTAGCGAATAGGTGTGAACCTGTAGAATCCCACCCCTGGAAAAGACCCTGAGATGGACCAGTAAAAGGCTAAAAGACTCTTTTCAATCCCCAGAAGACAGAAAGATTATGGGGGGAAGGGGGGAAATTCATTGTAACGTGAAATTCATTGTAATGTTTTCATTCTTGTATCATTTATATTGTAATCAGTCTAATGTACTCATGTAAGGATTGTATTTGAGTGGCTGGCCCAGCAAGTTCTTAACACCTTGGACTTCTGTCTGGTGGGAGGGAAAATTGTCCAGCATGCTTGTATTGTCTGTATTGTAAAACTAGCTGCATACACAAGCACACACAGAGAGACACCTCATTCAGAAAGACAGAGGTTACCCCCTTCACCTACCTCCACACAAAGCTGCTCCTAGCTTCCTTTTTTTTAATGTGTTTTTTGTTTTTGTTTTTTCTGCTCTGTAGCATTAAGGCCCAAGCAGTCATATCTCCTTGCTAATTCCAGGCAATCCCCTCATTTGAAGAGATAGCAGAAAAGAGATCTGCAAACCCCAAGCCCTGACTGTGACTTACAAATTATGCTGCACAGGAGGATATGTTGCACGTTGTCTCATGAGTAGAAGTCCCAGGGCTCATTGTGTGTAATTTTAAAAATACTAAATAGCCTGGATTGCACACTGGCTAACCTCAATTTGGCCTCACAAATCCTGGAAGCTAAGAGCTAGGGCAGGTTCAGTAACCATAACCTTGGAAATGGGCAGCCTGTAATTTAAAGGCAAACCATGGCTGTGAAGAATATAGGGGCTTGTGCTTACAACCTGACTGTAAGCTCACAAAAAAGTATATCAAACATCTGAAAATTAATTGGCATGAAAAATTGGATATTGTAAAAAAAATAATTCCAGAACTTTTCCCAGGCTGCTAGACCTTCATGGTTGAAAGCTTTTGGGAGCTATTGAATGAATCCTTTTCTGTTGCCTTTTTATCAGTGCCTTCCCTTTGCATCAGAAAAATTAAAAGCACCCATCAAGTCTCCCTAATCTGATCGCCTTTTAAACTTTTGTCAAAACATGTGTTTTGGGGGAAAAATGAGGGCTTGTAGGAAGTTAGTACCCACCCCTCTCCTAGAAGAGGAGAGCCACCATTAAAACTATCTTTCCAAGCAATCTCCATATTTCCAGTGTCTTTCTACCCAGATGGATATTTATTCCAACATCCTGGCACACATTAAGAATGAAATTCCAACAACATCAGAGCAGGCATCAGACAACATGTATGTACCCATATACATATAGAATATATAAGTAACCATATACATATAACATATATATGTATGTATGTATATGTATTATATACACATATACATTAATCACAGTCTGTTTTGGATACATTGCAGAAAAAAAAAGTATTGAGAGTTAACAAGGTTGATACTAAATGGTACAAAGTTATTACAAAATGTAGTTGTTCTGCTTTGGTTACCACAAAACCTCTTCCTATAGCACATGTATTTGTTTTCTAGGCTGTTTTTTGTGACTAAGACAATATAAATTTCTTATATTAATTCTTACTAAAACTGGAACCTTCTTCTACATTTGAAAGAAATATTTTTTCACATAGAAGGAAGGAACTTTATTCCAAAAGTACCTTTTTTGCAGCAACAGCTTATCTTCTGTCTTGAGCAGTCTATAAATCAATTATTTATCTTCCCAGCCCTGAAACAGGGAATTTATCTCAAATCCGGGGAAGAAAAGAAATGGTGTCTATGTGGAGGAAAAGTTGCTGGGCTATCAGCCTGCAATCTGTAGATCTGTTGGGTACAGATAATCCCCAAATTACAATCACAATTTGGACCCAAACTTCCATCGCTAAGTAGTTGTTAAGTTCCATCGTAATTGTTAAGTGTGTCCATCATGTGACTGTGCCCAATTTTACAAAATTTTTATCACAGTCATTAAGGAAACCCAGCTTCCTTATTGACTTTGCTTGTCAGAAGCCAACTGGGAAAGCCACAACTGATGATCACATGATCTCAGAACACTGCAATTGTTGTAAATAGATGCAAGTTGATGCTGTAATAGTCGTAAGTGTGAGAACTGGTTGTAAGTCACTTTTTTCAGCACAAAATTGTTGTTAATTGAGTGATAAGAAGTCAAGGATAGCCTGTATTAGACCATTACAAAATGAACGATTAAGCTGACTTGATGCTGAAATCATGAAATCTATATGAAATCATAGTCTTACGTGAAGTGTAGGTGGAAAGTTCCATTGGTATAATTTGCACCAAGCTTTGTAAGGCATATTGAGATTTATGACCTCCCACAGCCCACAGTTTGAGAGGAGCAAATTATATACTGGCAGACTGAATGCAGCCTCCAAATTACTCTTTTGGTTTCCCTGAACTTAAAGCCACAGTAAAGAACTAAATGACTAAATCCTGGCAGTGAAAGTCAGAGCAGATTAAAAAAAAAGATAAAATAAGGTTTTATTTGCCAGTTTGTTTGCTTCAGTAAAATTAAACATCTCTAACATATTTTATTAATGCTGAATAAACTTGTATTAGAGAAAAATATGTTTGTGTAACCAGTTCTGTATACATTTAATTTCCTGTGTCACAGTAATTCATTATCTGATTTCTGATTTCCAAGAACAGGCATCTTAACAGAGGTTTTGCAATTTTCTTTGCCTTCTCATCTTGTATTGTTAATGCTGCAGAAGAGACAAGCCTGGAAGTGGAGCTTTTACAATAAATATTAGTCAAAGATATGCAAATATTAGTCAAACATATGCTAACAGATATGCATGCTAATTCCATAACTACACTTATGGTAGCATAGGAAATATTTTCCATATTAAAAAAAACACAAGGTTCTGCTATTCACTTCTAAACTGTCAATATGGTTTCTTGGACCAAATTCAAATATTTCACTTTCCTGCAACAAAGCACTCCTAGAAGTCACTCCTTGTAAAACAAGGAGATACTTAAAATTGTTTTCTTTTTCTTAATTTTAGCAGGATTATGGCAAATTCACCCAATATTTCAGTCCTGTTTGTCCCCTTTTTTTTTAATATTGGTCCAACTTCCAGGATGCCTTGGCGACAGCCTGTGGAGGCTGTCAGGATTAGGGAAGAGAGGGGAAGGCGCAACTACAGTCTGATTAAGGAGGATCTCTAGCTGCGCAGCCCCACATTCATGCCTTCCGCTCCTCTGCTCAGGTTGACTGACTTCTTTTGTTAGCCAAAGGAACTGAGCACCTCTGAGGCTGCAATATAAGACTACTTCTTACAGAGATTCACTGCCAACTCCCATACCTCTTGTACTGCAGACTGAAGTATTTTTTGAAGGCAGCTGAGCCACAATTGTCAATGTTCCCAGCACCACCCAAAGTTGGGTGTGTAAGTGTCTCTTTTCCTTCTGAAATTGGTCTGGTCTAGTATAGCAAGGGAGCTAGAACCCAAAACGATACGGTGAGAGGAACAAATAACTTGGGACTCAAACTTTTATCTGGAGGGCTAGGGTTTGTCCACCATGCCTCTCTAACCTGGGAGTACTCCAGGTATATTGAGAATGTGGCATTCACTCCCAGCTAGCATGACCATTATTATTTCCAAAAGACACCAAGGTGGGAAAGGTTAGTTTGTGGAGAAGGAGCTATATGGGGAACCAAGAAGCTCCACACCTTGAAAAGTTTACTTTCTGCCAAAGCTAGGGATTCAAGCATGATTCCAAAGAAAAGAAATTAAGTTGGTATCGAAGTGTTTAAGATAATGAGCTGAGTTTCTTCTTTGCAACTCTTTTCTCTGGCCATGATGATCCAATAATTGTGAGTACCATAATATCAATATAAAATACAGTGTTGCATTCATCATCTGCAAGTGTAGTTATAATTAAGTCATTTACATTCCTATCTATATTGGCATATGGATAGCAGTATAATAAAATGATTTGGATTACCTGTTTACATGTAACTATGTAAGTTATAGCATTTAATGTGGAAAATACTTCATGTAGTAGGCATATACAAGGAGAAAGTTACTGCTGCAGAGTTTAAGGAATCTGTAGGTTGTCTTCACCTTGTATCTGCTTACAGGGAGAGCTTAATTAATTAAGGCCCAGGGAAACAAAGACATTCTCCCTGGGTTTTGTCCCTAGACTGCAGTTTCCTGTTTTGGCAGCCATATGGTAGAACTGAGACATTTTGTAACTGCAAGCAACATGATAGTAGCTGTTGCCCTGCATCTTATAAACTCATTTTCCAGAGTAGACAAAGAAGCAATGACATATGTGGAGGCTTGGATTTTTCTAATAACTACCTTCTTGTGTATCAACAGTTTGAATTTTATTCTTTATAATATTGTGTCACAGAAAAATGGTCATATCAATTCTCAGATGCTCCTCCCACTAGAAGTAGCAGCAGTTCTTATATCTTGATTGTTGATGAAGAAGAGTACTCCTGAATATTTTATGTATTTCAAATACATTTAGAATATATGTTTATAATGGCCACATTCATAAACAAGCAACTTATGTTCAAGATTTGGGTTGTTCTTGGGATAGATCTGAATATAACCACGGGAAAAATAAGCTACATTATAGCAACAGCACTTAGATTTATATACCGCTTCACGGTGTTTTACAGCCCTCTCTAAGTGGTTTACAGAGTCAGCCTATTGTCCCCAACAATCTGGGTCCTCATTTTACCGACCTTGGAAGGATGGAAGGCTGAGTCAACCTTGAGCCAGTGAGAATCAAACTGCCCAACTGCTTGCAACAGCAGTCAGCAGAAGTAGCCTGCCATTCTAACCACTGTTCCACCTTGGCTCTTCTTTTAATTTACATTATATGCACAATCTTTTACTATGTAAAATCTTTCTCAGTTTGAATTTGAATGTTGGTAACCCAGTAGAAAACTCCTTGTTGATGTTTTGAGCCAAACATCATCAGACAACCTTCTTGCCTAGCAGTGTGTGGAATGGAGGATGGAATTATGCCCTGAAGCACTATGGCCGTGGTGGCGAACCTTTTTCGGCTCCCGTGCCAATAATTGTGTGCACACCCACTTGCGCACACTCGTGTGCCAGCACCCAGAAGGCAATGCATGCTGGAGGCCCCCACACCCCCTGTGCATGCGTACATGACCCCCCTCGTGCACCGCGCATCTGCGCGTGACTCCCTCCTCGCGTTCCACATGCATACCCCTCTGCCCTCTGTGCATGCACGCAAGATACCTGTCAATCAGCTGTCGGATGGCAGTGCATGTGCGCATGTGCAGTGGGGGCTCTTCTGGGCAACCTCTCATGTGCCGGGGAAAATGGCTCTGCGTGCCACTTCCGGCACGCATGGCATAGATTCGCCAACACAGCACTATGGTATGCAAGCTTATTGAATTAATCCAGATCCAGGTTGCTCAACATATAAGGAATCAAGCTAATCAGATTTTGGTCAGAAAAAAATAGAACCAATACCACGTTTCCCCGAAAATAAAACCCTGTCTTATATATTTTTTGCCACCAAAAAGGCACTAGGTCTTATTTCGGGGGATGTCATCCACTGACTAACCTCACTTACATGTGTCACCCCCAGCCTCCTTCTTGCTGTCAGAGGCCTTCAGGAAGTTCTTCTTCTGCAGCCTGCAAGTCTTTCATGGAGGCCCCTGCAGCCAATAACAGAGCTCTGGATCGATCCGGAATTTTGTTATCAGCTACAGGGGCCTTCAGGAAAGCCTTGCCAGCCTTGCCAGCTGCAGAAAAAATGGGCTGGCAAGGCAGGTGTCGGGATGTGCGAGGCCTGGCTGCAACTGTCCAAAGGTAAGTAGTAGGGCAGCTCCACACACACCTCATCCCCACCCTATCTTAATTTTGACCTGTGCACCCTGGAGTGGGCGGGATCTTAATTAGGGCTTATTTTGGGGATGAGGCTTATATTGGATGCATGTGTAAAAATCTAGCTAGGACATACTTTCAGGGTAGGTCATATTTTGGGGGAAATGGTATTAACATGAAGTAAGTTTAGTATTTGTTCCAGTATTTGATCATCTGACCAAATTAAGTGTGTTATGTGAACAGAGAGATTTGGCTGTTAGCACCACAAGTCTAAGCCTATTCACTAGTATGGCATTGTGCATATTTGTTACATAATCCAATGTGATACTTTCAAGACTTCTTCTGATGAGGTGGGAAAAAAATATGTTTAAAGTTTTTGAAAATCAGGCTAGTTTACAAAACACGATACTAGGGGTAATTTGAGTTGGTAAAACATCTCTTTTGTAATACTTTGGGACTTTTTATTCTAGCATGACGCCTTTCCTGGAGTTACTTAATAATCTCATCCATTTCATTGTGTGCTTTCACATAAATAGCCTCTTTCAATTATCCTAGCAACTACAGTACATCATGTGAAAGTGGATAAAATGGCAAGAAGCTACAGCGGACTGCCAATCACTGATATTTGTAAATTATACTTAATGGCCATGTTTTTTGCGTACTTTTTAATTATTTCATATGAATTTTCTCTCAATTTTCTAGTTTCTAAGTAACTCAGATGAATCACTCTAAAAGCAGAATTTACTGTAATATAAATTCAATTTATATTATAACAGCTTGGGTCCTGGAGTTGTGGGTGCACCATCAGTGAGGTTTCCAAGAAAATATTGGAGAACTGTTTGTCTGGGATGATATAAGGGCACCTGCCATAGGCAGGGGGGTTAGTCCAGAAGACCTCCAAGCAGGGGTGGGATTCAAATTTTTTAACAACTGGTTCTTTGGGCATGGCTAAGTTGGTGGGCATGGCTTGGTGGTCATGTTATTGGTTGGGTGTGGCCAACTCAATATCACTCACATCGAGCCACGCATCTCCTCGCCTGGCCTCTCATGACTGTGGGGATGCTGCAACAGTCGTAAGTGTGAAAAATGGTCATAAGTCACTTTATTCAGTGCCATTGTAACTTTGAATGGTCACTCCACACAAGCAAAGTACCAGCAAAGGAGGGGAAAAAAACTCCAGAGACATTCCTGAGACAGGAAGTCTAGTCCTGCCAAGAATGTAATAAGGGTTAACGGAGAGGCAGTTACAACACCAGAATGTAAGGAATGTCTTCCCTATAGGATTAGGCCAGTAAAGTAGAAAAAAACAAAAGATTTCTTCTAACAACCAGTTCTCCAAACTGCTTAGAATGTTAACAATCGGGTCTAGTGAATAGGTGCGAACTGGTAGAACCCCACCCCTGCCTCCAAGGTCCCTCCCAGCCCTAGGATTCTATTATTCAATTTAAGTTATATTTAGTTGTATCCTGTCCCTTCTATTTCTTGTAAATCTACTTTAAAAGTGTGATCCATGGCATGCTATTCAAACTTCAGATACATTTATTGAATCACAAAAGAATACATACTCTGGTGTATACAGTGATACCACTTCAGATATATTCTACATATAAAATCTGACCAAGTATTACAATAGCAATGCCCCAAAAGTAGATGATGAGGTTTCTCTGAACAACCTTCCTTGGCACATCAAGAACATCAACTCTTAGTTTCCCTGTCAAACATAATATCTTGGAAATAGAAGCTTTTCTTCAGCTTTTTTTATTATTGAAAAAATTACAAAGGAGAGGGGGGAAATTATAACAGCAGTGTCACAATGCAAGCTCCACCCCTGTGTGCAGGTATTGTGATATCACATGCATATAAAAAGGGGGGCAGATGTTAACAATGTGTCCAATCTTGTAGATGCCTCCAATTACCGTACAACAAAGGTAGGGATGTCAGTTTAGATTCATAGTGTCAACTGAATTAAGAACTTTTTAGCTATGCAACTTTATGTGCAATAAAATGCAACATCAGTTACTTTGCATTCCAGCTTTAATGTGCCTACCAAACATAACACTCAAACCTATTTATAAAAACAGTTGTGGAGTCCTGGGGGCTCTCCGTGTAACATCAGTTTTAGTGAATGGGATTTGCTCACCCAAAGAACACCAAAGAGTTAACAGTTCAACTCTGAGCTACATTTATTCTCTTCCATTATTATTCAATTGTCATTCAATTTACAGTTTTATCCCATTGTTACAGGATACTGTTCTTGCTAGCAGGATTATTATAGCAGGGAAAAGGCATTCAAAAATGACATTTTCTCACTGAGATAAATTGTGCAAATCTCTCTTTCTTTTTCCTGTCATACCAGCCAGTGGCACTTGAAATGTCACAAACTTGTGCAAACATCAGAGGTTGGTACTCAGTAATATTGTTAATAAGTGTCATAGTTATCTTGCTTCTGCCAAGCTCTGCATCACTTTATGAATGTTTTTTTTTTTCCTGATTGTTGAAAAATTGTTTTCCCCAGTCTGGCTTTCTCCAGATATTTTAGAACAATAACTAGAACTCCCAATCCATTCCAAACACAAAAATCTTGTCTTGTTAGAAAAGGTTATTTTAAATATGGAGCAATTCTCATCACATTAATCTGTATGGCTTTAAAAACCAGTTGTCTCTAAATCTGTTTCTCCTAAAGAACTTCAAACAGTTGTCCCGCTGCTATAGAAAAATCATTGGTTGTATCATAAGGGGCACTCGCCAGGCATGAATCCCTGAAGTTAGACGGATAAATAGCTAGCCTTTTAAATACATTCTAAAGCAGGGGTGTCAAACTCAATTTCATTGGACTGTGGTTCACCTTGGGCGGTTGGGCAGGTGTGGCCAACTGGGTGTACGTGGCCAGCTTGATGCCAGTCACTGGGAATGGCCAGCTTGACACCACTCCCTAAACTGCTGGCATGTTTCCTCTTTTTGCATTAGGTGGACTGGGCCAAAGCCACACTGGCCCAATGTTTCCTCTTTGCATTGGGTAGGCCGGGCCGAAGTGATGTGGGCCGGCCCCTTATATTTTCCAGGACAGCCCCACAGCCTGAATCTTACCACATCGTGGGCTGGATCCAGCTCACAGGCCTTGTTTGACACCCCTGTTCTAAAAAATATATGCATTCTTTGACATAATGCACTGTCCCAGTATCCTTTCTACAGAATTAATCTGTTCAGAGATAGCAATGTCCTTATTTTTTCTAATTCACGTGGTGTCATGTTATATGTTCAAATTCAGTGGCGTGATACAACCGGCATAACCAGTTCAGTGATCGTGCGCTTCGCTATTGCTATTACTAATCCCAAACTTTGGGTAAACACATCATGGTAAATCAGGCTCAAACAATAATATGTAAAGGGGAAAAGGCACTCTGGAACCTGTTGTCCAATTCCAGTTAAACATGAGTATAATTACAGGAGTTGCCAATCAGAGCTACACGTGCATTCACCTGCACTTCAGACATCTTTATCCCTTTGACTGCCAAATTTACCAGTTAGTCATGGAATGGGAACTACCAAGCAGAAATCTCAAAAGTTGCAGGCTGGAGTGAGAAGCTGAATAAAAGGCTGGGGGGGACTTCCCGGGTGGGAGGGTTTCATATTCTATAGCTCCCCCCAGGAAGTCTTTTCCTTAAGCCCCACTGATTTCAATCCTATTGGAGCAAATGCGAGAGCTGGGGTGGGGGGAAGAGATGAGCGAAGAGCTCTGGGGGCGGGAGAGACGCAACTTCTGGGAGATAGTTCAGTGTCACAGGAGAGGAGGCAGCGGGACGGGTCAGAAGGCTCCTTAGGAAGGAATAGCCCCACCGCCTTTCCCCACACATTCGAGGAAAGAGGGAGAAGAAACGGTCATCAGTGGGGCTGCTCTTTTAGTAACCGCTCTGGAAGCCTGTTGGGAAAGCTGCTCTAAAGTTGGCGGAGAGGCAAGAGGAGCCGGAGTCTGGTGCCGGAGCGAAGTGGGCCCACAGGCGGGCGGAGCTGAACGAGCTGCGGGGATGTCTCAATCAAAGCAAGAAGAAGCGGCGGAACGCGGGGGAGCCTCGAAACTGGGTGCCGCGTTTCGATCGAGCTTTTTCTTTTTCGTCAGGCCGGGCAAGGCTGCGCGCGGAGGTTTCGCCATCGGCCAACGGGAACGTTTCCCTTCAAACGTTCCCTAAGTGGATTATAGCCCGCTCTGGTGGGCTGCGCGTCGCGGGAAACGGCCGAGGCTAAAGTGGAAGTCGCCCTCTCGGTCTCTCGCCGAGAACGAAGTGAATGAGGAAAACGGGAGTCAAAGGCTCGCAAGGCGAAGTTCGGCGTTTCCCTCGGAGGCTGGAGTTCAAGGAAAGAGAAAGAGAGAGAGAGAGAGAGAGACCGACCGGCGGAAAGAGAACTGCTGCGTCGCGGCTGAGCAATCGGCGTGGGCATGACGGCTTAACTAGGAAACTAAGGCTGGGCTCGGAAGAGACGGCCGTTTCGATCCCGAGCTTCTCCCACAGTTGCAGGTTAGGCCGCTCTCTATTCTGCCCCCCGAAGTGCCCATAAATCTCGCGGGCCTTTTCGCTATTTTCTCTTCCAGGCTCTGGGCACGTGTCTGTGTTGAGATAGCATCCAATTAAAAGGGAGGCGCGTTAAGGCGAGGTCTGCGTTTCTCGGACAAAGGTCAGCTTGCGTCGGGGTTGGGCTCCTTAAAAGACCGGAGAGGCGTTTTCTTCTGTCGGGAGCAAAGGATTTGAGGTGGAGTTGCTGGGAAGTTTCCCGAAAGGGTGCTGAGGAAACCGCCTCTTTTCGGATTGCTCATTGCGCGAAGCGGGAGGGATGGATGCGGCGCTCCGGTTTGTGCTGAGGGAAGTTAACTAAATTCAGTAGCGGTTTCTCCAAGTAAGTGGTCATTTGAATTACTTTAGGTTTCCCGGCTCTACTACTTTTCCAAAACCTCGGAAAAGCTCCAAAATATACGACCTGTTTCTAAATACGTTAGCTTCCCTTCAACAGTTGCTCTCTCAGACTTAAAAATACCTGCTGTGGGGGCAGAGCATTTGTTTATCACGAATTGTTTAAGCTTTCATCTGGGAGCCTGGCTCATCAGAGTTACTTTTCTGACACATGCTTATTCACACCTCTAAGGATTGCAAGAGCAAGTAACTGTTGCTTGGCAGAGATGTCCAGCTGCCTTGATTTATATGGTTTCAGTGGACCTGTTAACAAAGTCCATCCAGGGGGCTTGCTTGTTGCCAGGATCTACTGTTGACTCTGAATGTTGACAGGTGTCATTCAGTGAGTCTGATCAAGTGCTTCGGGATAGATCTCCTGATAGTGACATTGATGCTTCTGTGGTGGCTCATTTTGAGAAGCTTATTCAGACAGAGCTTATTAAAAACCGATCTCAAGGAAGCAGTTAAACACATTGATATGCAAGTTGATTTGAGCAGGAGGAACTTTTATGATACATAAAGCCACTCTCTCTACCATTGGACTGCTTCTGGAAATTAATAGAAGTGCAAAATCCCTTTTAAAAGATAAAAAGAGGCTGGGTATATAGGGCCAGTTAACTATACCTCCAGAGGTATTAGAAGAAATATCCTTCTGGGTTCAGTTTAGGGGTGGGTTTCTCCCAGTTCTGTCCACCTCTGTAGAACCAGTAGCTTTGAAGAGCAGCAGACATAGAATCGGTTCTATGTCTGCTGATATTTTTGCCCACCTGCCCAAACAGGCTCTTTCCTGATCTTTATTTCCTGATTTTTCAACTTCAGCTGCTGAATGAAGCACAGCTGCAGTTATAAAAACAAGAAAAGAAGGCTGTTTCAAAGGCTGCTTCTCTGCAGGCAGCTGCTGCTGATGATTTATAGGCTCACAGCCTGCAGGGAAGCTCGTAACTCCCAAACCAGTAGTTAACCCTGTTGTATCCCACCCCTGGTTCAGTTCCAAGTGGGGAAAAAGACACTGGAAATATGGAGGCTGTTTGAAAGGTTGTTTAATGGTGGACAGCAGGACCACATGGCTTGAAGCTCCAAAGGATGATCACATGCTCCAAGGTGAAGGAAAAGAAAAGAAAAAGGCTGAGGTGCTAAGAGTGCCTGGGTTTTATAACCTTTGTTGGGATTTGAATTGGAGCTTGTATTCTGATTGGTTGTCAGACTCCCATGAGGCTGTGCAGGGGCAACTCTGTAGGCTGTCCTGAGTTCCAGGCTTGGTTGGGCCTTGCTGGAAGATGATGCACTGAAAGGGCTTTTGGCAATTGCTATAGCTTTACCTGGAGATCTTTGTTATGTAAAATATTCTGGCCCAGGCCTTAATGCCCCCCCCCCCATTAACAAAGGTGGGGGTGAGCTTCTGCTTCTGAGGTGAGTTTCTGCTCTTGAGTTTCTACTCTTTTTAGAGGAAATATTCTGCCTTTTTAATATTTCCCAGGATATTTCATTTTTCTAGGAGAGGGGTGGGTGCTAACTTCCTACAGAGGTAAGGATATAGCCAAATTCTGGCTTATATCAACAAGCAGTGGACCCCAAAACTGCATGTCATATTCCAGTAGAACTCTGGGAGCTCTTTTCCAAATTTTATATGCTTGTTCTCAGTAATAGCTTGTACCCAATCTAGTAGTCAACTCTCAATCCAACTGACTTTCTGTATGTACTGCAGAAATCGAGAAATCAACCAAATGAAAGGGCTTAAAATTTCCAGTAGCAATCTTATTTCAGCTGAAATGCTTAAATGTTAATGTGAGGGAAACCATTCTGGCGCTGCTATTCCCCTTTATTGTAAAAACAGTTTATTTTTTAAGTGATTGGAGCATAAGCAGACTTTATTTGTGTCAATATAATAAAGTGTTCAGTAAACGTAAGAACTCCACAATTGACAAAGTTATTCAAAAATAAAATGTTGAAGAAAAAGTTAATATCAAGTACAGGAAATCAGGTAGTTCAAATAAATATAGCTTTATTGCATGCTAATGCTCTCTACAAGAACTTGAACTACTAAAGGTCAAAGTATATTTGCAGTAGATAAGAGTCAAGAAAATTCAAGGTGGGGCTGGACTTGGATCTCCTGTGGGTGCAAAGGAGCTTGAGACTGTTTGACTCCTTCCTTGGGCTCAGCCTGGTCATCTCCTGTGGTTTAATGCCAATGGTCAACTTTTTAGCCCCACTGGAAATCTTTTTAACCTAGTGATACTATCATATTCTCTATTTGGCTTTAGGAGAACCTGAAGATTCAGTATTGCTTTCAGAGCTTAGCCTGTAATTAAATAATTAAAGCTGAAGATTATGGTAACTAGGGATATACAAGCAGTAGTGTCAATGAACAGACTAATTGCTGTAAATAAAAATAGGTGCTGACTGGCTGCTGGATTTCACTGCCTGAAGACTAGTACATTTGTCCTAAGATTTTTTTTTTTAATAAAGTTTTATTTGGGTTTTCACACATACAAAATACAAATAAAACATCTTTTTTAAAAATAGCATGGTCCCGGTTTGAACTTCTTTATACAGACACAAAACTCAATTTCATGCCCCTTTTTGTGTTCTATTCCATATCTTATACTATTCTACATTTTCTATATAATTTTTCCCCTCTTTTAATTTTCTCAATTTTATTTTGATTATCTCATCTCAATTCAAATCATATTTATACTTTTGTCTGTTCTGTTTCAATTTCATATTATCTTTTCTCATTAAACAAATTTTCTCCTGTAGTTACTAATTGGAGTATGACACCTTTATATCTTTTAATTACATCCATTCAACTCTTATTTAAACTTCAATATATACCTTAAGGTTATGACCTTCAATATAATACATAACTTCCAATCAAATTCTGCTTGGTACATTCCTATAATACACACTATATTCTTTTTTAAAAAAAGATTATAAATATATGTAATTATAAACCCTCATTCCATTCCAATTCAGTTCTATCATTAATAATCATTAAAATCTTAACATCTTCAAGACTTCTTTTCAATTAAATATACTTCCTTAAAGACACATATAATCTCCATAAATAATTTTTCCCTTATTTCTCTTCACATATGTTTTGTAAATCATTAAATATTCATTTTGTTACATTTATTTATTGACAAGCATTCCACTGAATTACGATAGCTATTTTATCAAACATTTTAATCATACATTGTTTCATATTTTCTGAAATTATTTCTAATATAACAATACTATCTTATGTACCTTTGCAGAATCCCTTTTTCCATTAAATTTTCACCCATTATCTCTAAATAGGCCCTGTTTCTCTATATTTTGTTTCTGTCCTTTAGAACTTCTTTTCCTTTCTTTCTTCCCTCTCTTCTTCTCCCTCCCCTTTTTACCCCCTTGTCTCTCTACTTCTAATTCTCTCTTCTGCATTTCCCTCTTCTGTTGCTTTCTGATTTTATACTTATTTTTCACTCTATTTTTTTGGAGTTGTTTTTCCCAATCTTAAACTTTCCATTCTCTTTCCCCCCTTTCCTTTTTTCCCCACACCTAAGATTACTTGTTCATTAAAGATGGCTTCTTCTTTGTCCCAATCTTCTTGTTCTGCAGGCATTTCTTGTTGTTTCTCATAATTCCAAATCTCCATTTCTAAAACCTGAAATACGAAGCCAAAAGAACATCTCCCTTCTTGTGCATCTTCTTTGTACTTTTTAAGTTCCATTTTCAGTTCTTCTAAAAGTGGAGCCATTTTAAACAGTTTTAAACAACCACCCGATTGATTTTAGTCATTCAAATACAATAACCAAAAATCCAGAAATCATCAAGTAATCCAAATAGTTCCAAGATATTTCTTCTTATTTCTTTTTCCACTTTCTCTTCCTGGGGTTTTTGTTGTGATATTTCAGTTAAAATGTATCTTTTGGAAGTCTTGTTGAGATTTTGCTGTAAATTCGTTTTAATTCCAGGCAGTCTCCTCCCTTCCAGATCCTGCCCTTTTATTCTTTTTCTCTCCTTTCCTGTTTTCAAAAGCTTTTGATTATCCAGAAATCTTTATTATCCCTTTGACTTTTTATTTTCAGCATTAAATGCCCATTAATGTCAAAGTGGATTTTTTCCCAATTTCTTGCTTAAGTCTCTTGCTGTCAGTATAGGAAAAGGAGAAAAAAAACACCCAAATCTTTTCCCTTTTCTCTCTCCTTCGCAGCTTAAAAATCTTCTTAGGGAACAATGTTATTGTTTTGTTTAATAGTTTCAATTCCAGGGTACCTTATTTGTTGCTTTTGCTGTTTGACCCGGTCAACCAAAACTTTCTCTTCTTATCTTCCTCCTGCACATTCTTTTCCAGTTGAGTTCTTCTTTGTGGTGGCCATTTCTGACCACCGCTACAACCGCCTTCGGGAAAGGGAGTAATGGCCAGCTGGGGAGGAGAGATGCGGCTCTCCTGAACCCTGCAGGCAGTCTCCCTCCTCTTCACCACCTCTACGGGGTGGCTTAGCCCCGAAACCAGCCGGCTCGGGGCACTCCAGCGGCGAGCACGGATCGAAGGCTCACAGAAACGAGGTTTCGGTCTGTCGCCAAAGAAGCTCAAACCGGACGTCCTCCTGAGATTGTTTTTATAGACAAGGAGATAAGATTGTCAAATGGCCCTGAAGCCTTTTATGGTCAAATTGCTAGGTGGAGCTCAATTATACTAAGCCCAACTTTGCATCATTTGAGTCTCTATTTCTGAGTGCTCTGTTTCAACCAACAAGACATATACCTTATGCTGGAAGCAGAACTACTGAGAGTTGATAGAAGAGTGAAGTTTTTCATGTTGAAATACTGATGGAAATTATAATTTTACCCATTAGTTCTAGCCAGATGCATAACTACCTATGTACTCAACAGCCAGCTAGGTTAAGACACTGTCTGAATATTTTACAGTAGTCTCTAAGCCCATATATTTCTATCTGCTGTATGCTCTCTGGTGGGCTATTCAGCAATATAACATTATGTCGCTGTCCTTGAAGACTGACAACAGACAGAAGTATTGAATGCATTCATTTTTTCTTCCATAAGCTTTTCCATGAGGAGTTGTTTATTTTATTTATTTATTATATTTTTACAGTGCTTGTCTCCCAGCAATTCTGGGCAGTTCACAAATAAAAAGCATAAACAAAAAGCAATAAAACAATACAATAATAAAAACAAGAAGTAAAACCAGGCAACAACCAGTAGGAAACCCACACTACCTAAAAGAGAGTTTCAGTTGTCCTCATCCAAGGCCTGGGTTTTGAGATCCTCTGAAAATACCGTGAGGGTGGAGGCCGTCCAGATCTCAGGAGAACCTCAACATATATCAGCTTTACAATATTTCCAATGCAGAAACATATGACATTTCTAGAATTCATCAGAACATTCTAGTGGAACTTCTGCCTCATTTGTAAATGGGATATTTTATTATATTTCTGTTAGATTTTAAATATGTCTTATTTACGCAATGAAGCATGAAAGATGTTGGACTGTAATAAAGAATTGTCTTGTGGGACTTCTCAAGTAGCAGTTAACATTGGAAGAGCCAAGTTGTTCTTTTGAAACAGCTACTTGAAAAAGCTGCAGAACAAATCTAAAGGGATCAATTCTTCAACCGCCTATGAAGCCTAAGACATATACAGGAGGAAAGAGTTTTTGTTTGGCCTTAGCAAATCTCTGTGTATTATTCCTTCTGGTCTTTTTTTAATCAAAGCATAAACCTGAACATGTTTATTTAGTATAAATCCAATTCCACCAAGTAAAAGTCACTCCCATTTCAAGAATCCTTTTCAACCTGACTGAAGGCCTGGCTTTCAACAGTTGCTACTTTGGCCAGCCCTTGAAATAGGTTGTATCAGGAAACAGGCAGGGTGGATGAGATTTGGCTGCTCCTCTTAGAAACTTCAGTGCCTTTCCATTTCCCTGCATTATCCTTCTCAAACAGGCTGCCTGGGCTGAGTAATGGTAGTATCCCTTAGTACTCGGCCTATTCCTATTGGATGGCTAAATCCAGAACACAATGGTGTTGGCTCATTGCTTTGTCTCTCTCCAGTGCCTGCATGAAACTATAAAGAGATGTTTTGTTGCATATTTTTATTTAATGGGCTGGCAGTAGGAAGGATGAAAAGGCTGCTGATGTTCAAATCCATGTAGCATTTGGCAAAGCGATATATGATGTTGACTCGGTATAATAAGGATATTACTCGATTAGGTATATGGAGGTTTTTCTTATGATTGCGTTATTTTTCTCAATAATTTAATGTTGCTTTTGGCAAAAGCTATTGGAAAATATGAAGGTTTAAGTATGATTATAGGAAGATGTCCAATAGTTGGCATTAATGTATTTAACCTTAAAATACAACAGGGTTTGAAACAGCCTAAGGCAGTGAGACTTTTGGTGATTTATCTTTCTCTTTATTGCAGCTGATGCTAATGTTGTTCTTTTAATATATGATAAAAATCAGTCAAACAGGAGAAGTAATATACTAATTTAAAATAATTTCTCAAACTATTAGTAGTAAGTAGCTGAAATAATCAGATGCCTCTTCTTTGAGCCATTTCCACAAAGGCCACTAGATTGGAAGGATGTAACTCTTTCCAATAAGCTTGCAGGCTACTTGTCAACATAAATGTCATCTGAATTCAGTTTCCTGCTCCTTATAGTTCAAGAAGATCCTTCTAAATAAGAATCTGAGGTTGAAATCTTGACCATCTGGGGTCCAGCAGCATGATATTGCTCCCAATTTATAGGGATTGTTTGAAGGTTCTTCAGATTAAAGGCCCTCAGGTTTAAATCCTGTAATTCAGGTCTAACTCAGTTTTCTTGATACTAACAAGCAACAGTACTGTAAATTTTATACTTTCAGCAACTCCTGACTTTGCCTGGGTTAAAAGGTAAGAGTTGAACTGTGGCTAGCACTCTGATGGATGACCACTGTCAGGGCTTCATATCAGATTATCACAATTAAACTCTTCCTAAGAAATTTAGCACAGTAGATTTATTGCAGAAAATTAAGAAGCCAATGCACACACATCTGTCTGTAATAGCAATTCAGAATCCTTCCTTCTAAAGAAGGAAGTTTAAAACCTGGGTCTCTTTTTTTCACCTTTGTGAGTCAGCAATCATGTTATTGCTCATTTCCTTTTCTTGGGGGGTTTCTACTATGTATCCTTTACAAAGTGGCTTGTTTTGGTGTGAGAATTAGAGATTCCTGCTTTAACTTCAATCTTTATTCAAAGAATGCCGGAGATACAGGGTAGCCTGGGCAGTAGAAAGAAGCAAAGAGGAGGAGAGAAAATGGCATCGAATACTTCATGAGCAGCTCCTCCTTAATAAACTCAGAGAAAATCATCACATCACATTAAATCATTGTGGTGGTTTTTTTTTAAGAGGCAGACTTTCTGTTCCATAAAACCACCTCCCAGCAATCAATAAATCACGGAGGCCTGTTGTATCAAGGGCAGTTTTATGTAATCAAACCTTCCTAGAGAATGAACAGACCAGATTTCTCTCTCTTGCTTCAAAGACTGGAACTATATATAGTCTAAATCAGGGGTGTCCAACCTTGGCAACTTTAAGACTTGTGGACTTCAACTCCCAGAATTCCTCAGCCAGCTTTGCTGGCTGAGGAATTCTGGGAGTTGAAGTCCACAAGTCTTAAAGTTGCCAAGGTTGGACACCCCTGGTCTAAATGAAGTTCAGAGGTTTTTTATCTTTGCTAAACCTCTGTAGAAACTCTTAAGACTCTTAATATCCGACATGGAATCCCCAAAATACCTCTTTTGCTTTCTTTCTAACTTGAAAAAATAATAATGCACTATACCACTGGTTCAGTTTAGCCTTTCTAATTGCCCAATAACCTGAATGGAGGAAAAACTCCAATCATGGATTCAGCAGTGACTGATCCTGAATCTCCTTGGCTAGCAGGCTCCTACAAATCTTTTGTCACTGCTTTCTGGGAATATTGCCATTTGGGAAATGTCTATGGAGATTCTCAGTCATTCAGAGAATGGTTGTCACAAAGGTGTTTTTTCAAAGGCCCAGTCCAGTTGCGTTCGAAAAAAAGCACCTTTGGGACATGCCAGTTGGAAAACCAGCATTTCTGTGCTGTGTTATCCCATTTGATATCCTTCTGTTCCAGGAAACATGGTGAGTCAATGACTTGCATATTGAGAGCTAGATATCCCTGATACTTCCAGCAGTACCAATGGTGGTATTCTACCAGTTCAGCCCAGTTCTGCTGACCCGGTAGCACTGATGATCATCAGAGACCGAACCCATTCTCTCCGCTCCTCTGCTGTTGGGCCCACCCACCCACCTGTGCTCCTATACTCACCTTTGCTTTTGAAGTACAGCTGCTTTGCATGGCACAGCAGAGTGCTGCGTGGCAGCTGCTGAAGCGACCAGGAGAGTGCAGGCTTGCAGGAAGTGAGTTGGAACGCCCTATGCCTGCGCAAATGCTTCTGCGCCTGCACAAAGTGTGTGTTTGATGCACGCACGCAAAGTGTGTGCACACATGCAAAGCGCGCCCACCAAGCCACGCCCACCGAACCGGTGGTAAAAAAAAATTGATTCCCACCACTGAGTGGTACCCAGAATGGGTCAAGGAAGACACTGTGCAGGATTAAGTATCCATGTCTCAGCCTTAACATCAAGATAATTAGGCTCTGTTAGGACCTGTGCCTTGCTTCCATCTCAACTTTCCTAATCAGAATTTGGTGCTGATAACGTTTATATTCCTCCCTCTATCTCTTAGCCCCATATTCCAGAAATCTGGTCAATAGCATCAGGCTAGAAACAAGGAGACCATGAGTTTTAATCTGGCCTTAGGCACAAAGCCAGCTCAATGACCTTGAGCTTGGCTCTTTCAGCTCTTGGAAGGAGGCAATGCCAAGCCAATTCTAAAAAATACTTTGGGAACTTGTCCAGGCAGTGTCTGAGAATTAGACCAACTCCCTTGTGTGCTCCTTTGGACTCCCCGTGCAAGGGCCCTTTTCAGAAGACCAAGAGAAGCCCCCCCCCGCCTCATCTCCAGGTGAAGAATATTCCATAGGGCAGGTGCAATAGCAAAGACTTTTTTCCTAAACCCCGTCAGTTGGAATTTTCTTCATGTTTAATGAAATGCACTCAACTACCCTGTTTCTCCAACAATACGGCCTCCCCCAATAGGAAGTCCCAGCATGTTTTATAGGCATGAAATGAAATTAAGCCCCTCCCCCCAAATTTAGGCCTATATTAAAACATGTGAAATGGGGGGGAATGGTGGTGGGGGGCTTGCCATTATGAAGTACTTTTGTTGCACACCTGGATATGGTGCTGCCTGCGTTGACCCCGATATGAAGTGCCCCACCAATGCCGAGGTCAACATCCAAGCCATCGCTGCCCTGCCCGCCCGAAGATGCAAGCGGGGGGGGGGGGAATTAAGTCACCCCCGAAAAGACGGCCTAGCCATTTTTTCGGGGCTCAAAAAAAAATAAGACCCGGCCTTATTATATGAGAAACACGGTACCTTCTAACCCATAAAACCCAGGAAATGTTCATGGGATCAATCATCAACAAGCAGTCAATATCTTATAATATCTAGCTGTCGTTCAACACTCTTTATGGGTATATCATCTTGACTTGTATTATTGCTGATAAAATTATTTTAAGGAGTGTGTTTATTCATTGCTTGAACCAATAAAGACAATTTACTGCAGAGCTTTATTTATTTGATGGTTTGCCAGTGAATGACTGAGTACACTAATTGTAATATATACTAGAATATGGTTTTAACTCAAAAGAGGATATTAAAAACTTGGCTTATCTCTTCTAATAACAGAGTTTAACTGCATTGGCAGAGGAATACTCAAAATAATAGAATTCTTTACTGTAAAACAATTAACAGATTATTTCTCTGTTGCAAGCTCGGTTACACAAACCTATTTTGGATGGTGAAGTCCTTAGTGTTCTCTGAGTTTGATTGTTTGCTTGCAGGTATTTCATTAGCCAATTGGGAAAAACCATCAGTATGAGGCAGAGTGGGGTTTTCCCCCTGTTTATATACAGCAGTTTGCCCTGCCAGTATATGCAATATTTTCTCCTTGATAGTTCCTTGATTAGGGTATTGGGTTTTTTGCTTAATTGTCTGCTTATCTGGTGTTAACTGATGTAGGGGATGTGTTCTGATCTTTTTGTTTCCTTAGAATTTTTTAGTCTCTCTTGGATGGATGGAATGAATGGAATCTGTTTGAATATAATTAGATTCAATATGTATTTTTATAGACAAACATACTGAGCCACCTATAAATTAGACGAACAACTGCTGGAAGAACTTGACTTTGAGGTAACACAGCAGAGAAATACTTTGAATAGCCTTGAAACCACAGTACTAGATTTCCTGTCTGAAAACCAAGGGTTGTGTTGATTTCTCACAATATAAGCTGGCAGCAGTTCAGTTTAAGCAAATTAGCATTGGCTTGAAATACTGTACTGAAATCCATCTGATAAAAATATTTTCATCAGAATTAAACTGCTGCTAACTACATTGACTGATTTAACCTCAGGAAGTCAGGAAACAAACAGTTTATCAAACTTCCAAATGACTGGGTTCACAATTTCTTCACAGTCCTCAATGCAGCCTATCGCAAATCCAGTTGGTTCAATTATAGCTGAAGAAGGTCCAGTCCGAGACTGTCGTTATATAGGATATCTTAGGGCTTGATTCTCTCGCCTGTTTAACATTTACATGAGGCCATTGGGTGATGTCATTCATAAGCACGGAGTTGGCAATTATACATTTCTTCCCATCTATACCTGAGTTGCCAAATATACATCTCAGCCCTTGACTGCTCAAGTGTTGTGACTCAGTGCCAGATGGAATGGGAGGAACAGACATAGACTGAAATTTAATAAGACTGGTTGTTAATATTGAAGCATCTTAGATCTGGAGCAGTGTCTCTCAACCTTGGCAACTTGAAGATGTGTGTGGACTTCAACTCCCAGAATTCCAAGGCAGCAAGGGGGATTTAATATTCAGACCTAATAGTATATTGGGTCATCCTTCGGCTGTGCAGTGGCTCAGTGGTTAAGATGCTGGGTTTGTCAGCTGAAAAGCCAGCAGCCCAGGTTCGAGACCCAAGTGCCATGCAATGGGGTGAGCTCCCACCCTTGCCCTAACGTTTGCCAACCTAGCAGTTCAAATGCAAATGAGAGTAGATAAACAGGTACTACTTGGGTGGGAAGGTAAGTACTCTGTGATGTCATGCTGTCCACATGACTGCTGAAATCCGGAGAGCGCTGGGTTAATGGCCTTGAAATGGAGAAAAGCATCCCCCCCCCATAGTTGGCATTGACTAGCGGAGTAAAATCGCAGGGACTTCTTTTTTTTTACCTAGATCGACAAGTCTTTCTTGATAAGTAGCTAGCTGCCATGGGTTTTGCACAAATCTGTCTTATGCACCAATTGTACCCATTCCTGGATCAATAGAATCTACACATAATTGTACATTATTGTCACTTCTCATCTGATTGCACTTTATATGGGACTGTATTTGGCAACTATACTTGGTTCAGAATAGAGCAGTGTAGATGGGTATGGGGATACCTGAATCCATGTAACATTTCTACTCATGAGCTGTTCCAGTTACCAGTACAATTCAAGGTGCTTTAAAGCCTTCCAGAGCGTGGTTTGTTATGCAACTGCCCATCTCCAAATAACTCTACCAATAGAAGATCTAGCTAGATCCAGCTCTCAAACAAAGTCATCTCAAGACCCAGGAAATGTGCCTTCTCTCCTATGGGGCAAAGAAAAAATATCTGCTGCAAATTTCCCATAGGCATCCAGCAAGGGCATCCAGCCAGTAAATGCTCAGCTCCATCCAGTCACCCTGATTCTACCCAAATAGGGACTGCAGAATCATAAAAAGGGAGCTTAGTAGACAGGATTAGATTAAAAGAATGGTGAGTTGAGTGGACCGGTAATTTGAAATCTCATTAGCACAGCTGTTTTTGCAAGAGTCCCTTAATAAAATATGCTTATGAATGGTTGCCTGGCCAGACTAAATTTCCTGACATACTCTTTTTTGTAGAACTGAGACCTCTTATCAAGCCTTTTTTTCTTCAGAGCAGCCTTAGACTTTAGAGCTTGCCAGGGCATGACAATAAATCTCTAGAAACTCAATATTTCAAAGCTAGCAGCAGAAAAGGCAAAGACTTGGATAAATAATCTGTTTTGTAGATGCAAGAAGCTCTTTGAATATTTAAAGGACTTTCGTTAGCAGCTTCTCTATAGTCTTCTTGACACTTCTGTAATATTAAACTGCCTGACAAGACTGTCAATAAAATCTCATTATTTGACTTGAATCATTTTTACATTTCCTGGTTTCTTTATCAATTGTACCTTTTATATTAACAAAGATAAATGTTACAATTTACAGTCAACTGATGTTAAATTTTTGGGACCTGATTTACCTCCAGTACAGATGTGTTGGCAATACAGTTAGTGAGTAAGTAGGCATGATTGTGTTATATAAGGACATTGAGAAGATGTTTATAACATCTTCTTAATTTTTTTTCCAGATGACATGGTGAGAACTGAATGCTTGCAGACTCACTAGCTTCTAACACATTCTTTCCAAAGTATCCATTGTCATGAGGTGTTCCCTGAAACGATCACTTGCAACAGCCTTTTCTCTCTTTGTGTTCCTACTCATCATGAATCTGGCTTCTTGGCACCATGAAGATCTTGTGATGGTAAGTATAATAACAACACATTTGCTGAGAGAGAGAGAGAATAACACACATTTTGTTGAGTTCTTGCTCTGTTAGAAGTCCCAAAATTGTTTCATAAATTTTGAGTATTTCTAAGAAACCATTTTAACTACATTAAGTTCTCTTTTGGATGCAAGTTCTCTCTTTATTTTCATGCTGATTTGTTCACTGTTTTATGGTAAACATGAGGATAGAGATAAACAGCCTAGAAATTAGTAGCCCCTTATTAAAACTTTGGCAGATAATCAAGCAGAATGTCAGTGCTGATCTGTACAAAGAAATAATGATGAAAGTGACAATTTGCTGCCTAATTTTCTCCCGACACTTTCTGAGGTAAGGAAAGCACAATGTAGTGCTGTCCTGTTTTTTGAAAGAACTGGTGTTCCATCCAGATTGTGGCCACTATGGGAAGACAGGCCTCTGCCCATTTCTTCAAAGGTCATATGTACCGTACATCTATCCCATTCGATTTATATTTGATCTGTTAACTCTTAAAAAAGCAATTATACAAAGTATGCATTATTATTATTACTCTAAAATGCAGTATTTTAATTAAAATGTATGTCACAAAAATTGTGTGCCTTCAAGTCAGATTTTTACTCCTGAGAACTGCATGAACAAGTCCCAGCTGTTTTATTGGCTAGATTTTTTTCAGAAGTAGTTTATTATTGCCTGCTTTCTAGGGCTGAGAGAGAATGAATGGCTGAAGGTCATCCAGCTGGCTTTGTTCCTAAGATGGGACTAGAACTCAGAGCCTCTCAGTTTCTAGCCTGATACCCTAGCCACTACAACAAACTGATTACACAAAACTTAGGAATGCAAAAATTCAATCAGCATCTTAGTCTAAAAACTACAGATCTAGTTGATACTCTTAAAAATATAAATTGAATGAAATTCATCTATCTTCAACCTTGCCATGGTACATCTACCTTCAACCTTGCCATGGCAGGAGTATTCAGAACCGGAGGGTGAAGCAGTGGCATGTATAGGGACCTCTACTTCAAAATTAAAATGTATTTCTAGTTCCTAAGATGAGTATTCTTACTTCAGATACCAGGCTTACCTGATAAAGGATACTTTTCATTATATAGCTGCCAAACTAATATTTTATTGGCATACATGGAAGAAGAGTTATCTGCATTAAGTGGGATGGAAAGCAGATTTCTTTTACCTAAAATGAAGCACTCCTGCAGAATGCAACAAAAAGCATCATTACGGTGCACATCCTATGAATCTTGACTCACCATTTCAGGACTTGCAGGTATTGGGAATACACTGAAAGAAGGGGACCATTGGCCTATAGTTGTATTTGTAAGATACAGTAAATGGGTAGGTGCCAACATGGAATCTTCAACCAATAAAGATCTGTCCTCCTTTAGCCTAATTTTATATCATTTATATCATTTTCTCCCTCAATCCAGGCAGAAATGAATGCAAAGAAAATTTTGAATGACACCAGGTATATCCCTATCTCACAAATAAAAAGCAGAAGCAGCGGACATAAGTCTGATCCTTGATGTTCAGAGTCAATCAATGCCCTTGTTCGCCAAATACTTGTAATCAGATGAGATACATTTAGGCAAGAAAAACCAAATGCACAGTTATAGTATAGGTGGTTCCTGGCTCAATAGTACTAATTGTGAGATTGATCTTGGAGTCCTAGTGAAGGTCCCAGGCTGCATTAAGAGAGGGATAGAATCAAGATCACCTCAAGTGTTAATACCACTTTATAATACCTTGGTAAGACCATACTTGGAATATTCCATTCAGCTTCAGTTGCCACAATGTAAAAAAGATATTGAAACTCTAGAAAGGGTGCAGAGAAGAGCAACAAAGATGATTAGGGGACTGGAGGCTAAAACACATAAAGAACGGTTGCTGGAATTGTGTATGTCTAGTTTAATGAAAAGAAGGGCTAGAAGTGACATGATAGGGGTGTTCTAATACCTAAGGGATTGCTCCAAAGAAGAAGGAGTCAAGCTATTCTCCAAAGCACCTGAAGGCAGAACAAGGAAGCAATAGATGGAAACTAATCAAGGAGAGAACCAACCTAGAACTAAGAAGACATTTTCCGACCGTTAGAACAATTAATCAGTGGAACAACTTGCCCCCAGAAGTTTTGGATGCTCCAACACTGGAAATTTTAAAGAAGAGATTGGATAACCATTTGTCTGAAATTGTATAAAATTTCCTTTCCTGTCTGAACGGGGTTAGACTAGAAGACCTCCAAAGTCCCTTCCAACTCTGTTATTCTGAGTTTCCCTTTCTTTAAAAAAAGGTTTATTAAACTTTGGAAATTCAGAGACACTTTTTGTGTTTTAGTTTGAGTGGTCGGATTTTCTTATCAAAAAGAAATTATATTGCAACCCTGTAAATGAGAGACAATGACAAGTTCCTGCTTTTCTGAAATCATTTCATAGCCATAGGAAGCTACTGCATTGATTTGGTGAAAGTTTACTATTATTGTCTGTTTCTGCACAGAATGATATTCAGAAATGGGCTCAAACAGTGGGCCTGCCTCATATTGCGACTGACTGGACCGTTTATAGTCTCCGAATGTTTATCAATGCCACCAACACACTGAATATCTCTTATGACTACCTTGCTGGGTTGCCTCCACTCAAGAAAAGTAAGTACCAGCAAAAAGTAGATCAAATACAGGTAATTCTTGAGTTATGACCACAAGTGGGACCAGAATTTCCATCCTAAGGTAGTGCAGTCATAAAAGGAGTCATCACATGACCAGATCCAATTTTATAACCATTTTTACCACAGGCATTTAAGTGAATCAGCATGGATATTAAGCAAATCGCGCAGTCATTAAGCAAATTCTGCTTCTTCAGTTGACTTTCCTTATGGAAAGCCAGCTGGAAAGGTTACAAATCGCAATCGTGTCATTAAGACCATAGTAAGTGCAAGCTGGTTACCAAGAGCCTGAATTGCAACCATGTGATGGTGCAACAATTGTAACTTCGAGGACTAGCTCCAAAGATAAATGGAATTCAGTTTAGAACAGGGGTGTCAAACTCACATCGTCATGGCAGCATCACATGACCTATCAGGACTTTTTTCCTCTTTGCTAAACCGGGCGTCAGCATGGCCAGCACGTGACACATCTGGCCCATAGGCTGGGAGTTTGACAGTCCTGTTTTAGAACATCCAAACAGGCAGGCCTTTGTGATGGCTAATATTTTAAAAGGAAAAAGAAATCTCTATTCCTACCCTAAGTCAAAAAGTACTCCAAGAGAGCAGTAATCTTCATGCCAATTTATCTCTATAAATAGGATGACTCTGCAGTTAATAGAGTAAATAGAGCTGGTACCCAGCTCTGGGTAATAGAGCTGGTAGAGCAGAATGTATAATGGCAGATCTTTCTTCCTCATTCCTATTTCCAAGTAGAGAAGAAATGAGACTCAGGCTGTCTTCTTATTCTCAAGAGGATGCAGTTGGCTGGTGAGTCTCATTTCCAGCTCAATGGTTTATTTGGTATTTTGTCTCCCCTCTCCTTTAGCAATCAGAATTTTGGTTATATCTCATAATAGTTAAGGAGAGGAAAGGATGCAAGCACAGGAGTAGGCATGTACTAAAAATTTCATGTATCCTCTTTTGGTATGTGTGATGCCTTTGAGTCAGTGTTGACTCTTGAAGTCTGCCTGGACATTTCCCTGTAGTCTTCTTGGCAGCATTTTTGGAAATGTTTGGAATTCCTTCTTTCATAGGGATGAGAGAAATTAATTAAATCAAAAGTCACTCAGCTGGCTTTGTGCCTAAGGCAGGGCTGTCTTAATGCATGGGCCTGATGGGCACTTGCCCGTGGGCCCCCACGAGCATAGGGGCCCCATATTAATCTCTGTGTGTTAACCCTTCAGTGCACCTTGTATCATATAAATACAGCAACTTATTTATTACATTTTACTGCATTTTTTATTAATACTAACATGTAAATATGTGTTTAATTTTATTGATCATTTACATTTTTATTCCTGTGAGTAGTTGTTGTAGGGGCCCCAGTACACTGCTTTGCCCGGGGCCCATAATGCTGTTAAGATGGCCCTGGCAAGATTAGAACCCACAGTCTCTGGTTTCTAGCCGAGTGCCTTGACCACTACACCAAACTAGCTTTTATATGTTTCCTATTGCCTAAGAAATATAAAAGGAACAGGGTACAATGTCTAAGAGCGATCAGCAGTACTTCTGGATTGTGTGTCTATGTTGTGAGCACCTGGCCAAATATGCCTTTTATGGAGCCATTGCCACCTACACTGCTGATGGAAATGAGAAATATGCAGCTATTGGTGTTTGATCAGCTTCATCCTCCCCCATGTTTCTGCTGCTTGCTTTACTGTACTTTTATCGTGGAGGGCCATTTTTCCCTTCTCTCTTTGGTTCTGATTTGACTTTGCCAACAAACCAATAGCTGCATATTTGTAAACTAGATGAAATTTTTCAAGGCATTTTAACGAAATTCGCTGATGTTCCAGCTAGCTATAGTTTTTTCTTGGAATATTTAAAAGCAAAATATGACCTAATATGTTTGAAATTAGCAGATTTATTACATTGCAGGATTCTTGTTTCTTTTAAAGAGGCCCAGGCTTTCCAGTCAGGCTCCATGTATAGATCAGAGGAGTCCCATAACAGGCATGTCCCATAACAGACATGTCTTGTTGGAAAGGCTGACTTAGACAATTTAATTCATTTAGCAATGCATGAAAGTAATAAAAGAACACAGTAAGAACATAATAAAACCTGCTGCATAAGGTAGTAACTTTTTTTGAAAACATATCTGAAGGCAGTTATCTCTCCTTTTCTATTCATTGCCTCTACACCTGGACATGGAATTTGCTAAATATTTTAAAACCACTAAAACTAGAGTTGTTACTGTCTCTTGTAATAATTTCCATCACTGCAAAATTACTTACTTGTTTGTTCTAAACCTAGTGACAATCGTTTTTAATTAGTGTCTTGGGTTTCTTGTTGATTGATGCATGTATCAGCTATATAAGGCTGCAAATATACCGTGTTTCTCACAAAATAAGGCTGGGCCTTATTTTATTTTTTTTGAGCCCCGAAAAAATGGCTAGGACGTCTTTTCGGGGGTGAATTAATTTCTCCCCCCCCCCCGTGCACCAGCACCGTTTCCAACAACAGCATCTGAGTCGCTCCCACTTTCCCCCCGTCCCCGTAACAGGGGAAAAAAGATTTTGAGGTACCTGGGAGTGCCGCGCGCTGCGTTTTGGTTTAATCCCGAGCAGCTGGGTGGGCGTGAGAAGAGCCGAGTGAGTGTCTCTGCTGCTGCTACCCTTGGTGCTCCAGCCTCGGGCTCTGCAAGTTTGCAAAAACTCCCGGTGTGCAGCCCGTTCCTGCATTCCAAGCGCCCAGACCGAGCTGCAGCTGTCCCTCTCTCACCAGCGCCGTCTCCAATAACAGCGGCAGCAGCGGCGGGAACGGTGGAAGTTACGGAGGCGGCTCCCCCATCCAAGAAGCGGCTAAAACACTTCCACAGTTCCCACCGCTGCTGCCGCTGTTATTGGAGACGGCGCTGGCGAGAGAGGGACAGCTGCAGCTCGGCCTGGGCGCTTGGAATGCAGGAATGGGCTGCGCACCGGGACTTTTGCAAACTTGCAGAGCTTGAGGCTGGAGCACCAAAGGTAGCAGCAGCAGAGACGCTTGCTTGGCTCTTCTCACGCCCACCCAGCCTCTCGGGATTAAACCAAAACTCAGCGCGCGGCGCTCCCAGGTACCTCAAAATGTTTTTTTTTCCTGTTGTTACGGGGATGGGGGAAAAGCGGGAGCGACTCAGATGCTGTTGTTGGAGACGGCGCTGGCGACAGAGGTGCCAGCACCGGTGGGAACCATGGAAGCTATAGAGGCCTGAGAAGCGGCTGAAACACTGCCGGACATCCACGCTGATGCCACCCACCTGCTGACCCGGGTAAGGGAGGAGTAAGGGAGCCCTCCGTGCTCCACCATGGTGTTAGGAGCGGCTGATGGTGAGGCGTAGCTGCCCGCGGGGCACTCCTAATGGCAAGTTCCCCCCCCGCCTTCCCCCCCAATTTCGCATGTTTTAAACTAGGCCTAAATTTGGGGGGAGGGGCTTAATTTCATTTTATTCCTAGAAAACATGCTGGGTCTTCCTATTGGGGGGGCATATTGTTGGAGAAACCCAGTACAGAACAAATAGGTAAATGACTTCACACCCTGGGAAGCGGGATTCAAACTTACAAGGTGCATTCATCTTTTTCTTTTCACTGTAGAGTTTCTGACATTAGGACTCTGTTCTATCAAGCGGATGAGAGAGGCCTATCTCCTGGATACTCTGACATCCATCTTTGAACAATCTTCTCAAGACGAGCTGAAGGAAATGGTGGTAGTGGTACATTTAACAGATCCAGACCGTAAATGGAATTCTCAAATGGCGCTGGAAATTGCCAGAAGGTTTCCTGATCAGCTCCATCAGGGAAACCTAGTAGTTATCCACACGCCTCTTGAATATTACCCTCCCTTGGAAGGCCTAAAAAGGAATTTTAATGATCCTGAGGATCGGGTGCGCTTTCGATCAAAACAGAATGTTGATTATGCTTACCTCATGAACTTTGCATCCAACCTCTCCACCTACTACCTCATGATTGAGGATGATGTCCATTGTACCAAACACTTCCTCACAGTAATCAAAAGAAATCTGGCATCCATGGAGGGCACCTCTTGGGTCACTCTGGAATTTTCCAAACTTGGTTACATTGCCAAACTCTATCATTCTACTGACATCCCCAGGCTTGCTCGATTCCTCATGCTCTTTTACCAAGAGATGCCTTGTGATTGGCTTTTTGTGCATTTCCGTCTCCTGCTTACGCAAAAGGAGGAAATTCGTTTCAGGAAATCCCTTTTCCAACACATTGGTCACTATTCCTCCTTCCAGGGCACTCGAAATAGACTGAAAGATGAAGACTTTGAAGAGGATTTCTCTAAATTCCCTGACAATCCCCCAGCAGATATAATAACCGATATTGGAACACTTCAGAATTATATACCCAGTAAGGCTTACAGTAGTGTGATAGGCTACTTTTGGGGCAAGGCCCCTTCTGTTGGCAACTCCTTCACACTTATCTTTAAACAGGCTGCCCCCATCTTCCGCATCCAAATCTATACAGGCTCTCAAGCGTACCCAGATAGCTATCTCCATGAAGGGCTTGTAGCATTGGGCACTCATAAATTGCATACACCAAGAGCAAGGTGTGCTAACTATGTCACCATTGGGCACTTTGCCAAAGGAAATTTTGACAAGCAGAGCCTAGAGAATACTACTACCTCTGACCCACATTGTGTGCACATTTTGGTAACTAAAACTCAGGCTGAGACGTTGATAATAAATAACATAAGCATCTGGATAAAGCCTAAAGCCTGACTCCATTTGAATGATCAGGATCTCTCGCAGTATAAGAACATTGCTTGCAGACAGATCCTTTCTGGATGCAAGAATCCAAGATGCAGTGGAAGAAGTCAATTCTGTGTTCTCAGTCCTAAAGATGACATATTTGTGATTTATTATCTTACAGCATCAGAGCCTACTAACAAAGTTCTTCAAAAGATGGCTACAACTTGCATTGTCTTCTGCTTGTCAGAGACCCTCCTTTTCCAATTGAGTGTTTCCTGGATTATTTTGTATCAATCTCTTTTTCATTGTCCTCACAACAGGAGAGGTTTGTGGCTCTATATGAAAAAACAATAAGATAGGACCCGATCCATGGCCTGTTAGGAACCGGACTGCATAGCTGGAGTGATCAGCGAGTGAGTGAAATTGCACATGTGTGGGATCTAGTTTGTGTTCTCCATGTGTTCTCCATGGAGGGAGCCCCTCCATTCCCAGTTCTTGGAAAAATTGTTTTCCACAAAATTGGTCCCTGGTGCCAAAAAGGTTGGGGACCACTGAGATAGGAAGCTGAAATAAGCTCAGCTGACAGTATAGGAAACAGCTATGTTTCAAAAACAACTTCCTGTGTTTCTGCTATTCAAGCTTACTATCTTTAAAAATGATAGTTTGGAAAGATGAAGGTGATGTGATAAAAGTTCCTAGAAGCATAATGTGTAACTTTAGATCTGTTGCCTTCTAAATCAAATTCAAGGATGTGCTCTTTGGCTTCAGAGATAGCTTGTTCTAGCTCCATCACTGTTAGTACTTGAATTGAGAAGCCACATAAAGAAAAATGATTGTGTTTGTGTGCAGGGGTTTTCAATAAGGATTTAAATATATCTATAGGAGTGTTTAGGGCCAATGAGTCACTTCTGTAGTTTTCATCCTTGCGACATGGCCTTGCAAATGACAGGGCAATAAGTGATTCAGGTGAGTAACTGTTCAGTTAGAGTTAGATGAAGTAATTTTTGCAGAAGTGCAATCTTTTTTTTTTTCTAAAACCATAAGAATATTTTGTACATCAGCACTGCTGAAGAAATATTTTTAGATATTTTTCTTAACAAAATGTGTCCAAACACATATTTAATGAATCTTTCTAATTTAAAATTATGATTGCATAGTATGTTTTACATAAAATGCTGACTGATGAATGTAATTTAAACAGCTGTCCCATAATCTAATATAGCTTTTCCCAACCTTGGTCCTCCAGAACTCATATCATTCTGCAGAAGGAATAGCCTTAAAGATAGGAAGAAGAATTGTTACCAAAACAATGGTCAGATAAAAAAGGCCTCAATCTCAGTCAAGGAAGTAACTTGAGAAAATATCTCACACAAGCCCTTCTCTAGTTCAGTGATCCCCAACCTTTTTTACGCCGCGGCCCGGTACCGGCATCAGCTGGGCACCACGGCCCGGTACCAGCATCAGCTGGGCGCCGCCATCTTTTTTTGATGAAAAAGTGCTTCCGGTGACCTCACCAGAAGCACTTTTTCATCAAAAAAAGATGGCGCCAGCGCTCGGAAAAGCTCACCGGAAGTGCTGGCGCCGCCATCTTTTTTTGATGAAAACGTGCTTCCAGTGAGCTTTCTACCCGGAAAAGCTCACCGGAAGCACTTTTTCATCAAAAAAAGATGGCGGCGCCAGCAAGCCAGCGGCCCGGTAGGACTTGTTCCGCGGCCCGGTGGTTGGGGACCCCTGCTCTAGTTCACATAGCGATAGAAGGAGGGAGAATGATGCACATTCAGACTTGCAAGATTCTGTTGTTATACCTTTACAATAAAATAATACTGACCTATATCCCATTTCTAGAAATGGGGGGGGGGGCTTTAAAGTTTAATATATTTTGGGCGGTTAATAGTTAATAGCTTTTTTGAACTGGTATTTAGTCGATTTGATTGATTTGTATATTTGAGATATTTGTTAAGAGAATGTGATGTAAAATGGTAATATACAATATACAAGTATGGCATGCAGAACCTATGGCACGCGCAGAGCCATCTCTGCAGGCACGTGAGCCGTCGCCCCAGCTCAGTTCCACTGCACATGCGCACGCACCTCCCGCCAGCCAGCTGATTTTCAGGTATCTGCCGTGCATGCATGGGGGGGCGCATGGGGGAGATGCGTGCGCATGTGAAGGGGTGGGAGGAGCGGGGGGAGGTCCCATGCACATGTGCAGGGGGTGGGGTGAGCACAGGGGGATCCTGCATGCATGCGTAGGGTGGGGAGCGTGCATTGCATTATGGGTGCAGGCATGCGTGTGCACTGTCATGCACGCACACATTTTGGCACGTGACAACGAAAAGGTTAGCCATCACTGGTACAGATGAAATATGTATAACCATTTGTGGATCCGCAATGCAAAGGATTAAAATTATTAGATTTGTGTGAGATACAAGCTGTTAACTGTTAACCCCCCAAAATATATTAAACTTCAAAGCCCCCTGTTAATATTATTATAATCTTATTATATTTAACTTGCAGAAATTCCACAAGTGGTTTCCAGACGTATCCAAACCATTGCCTCTAATCAACACAGTTAATTTTGCCCTCTGCCAATTCCATCAGTTTCAAAATCCATTTGTCCAGTGTTGGCAATTCCCTTTTCTTTCTAATATTTGGTACACATGATCTTGCAGCTGACACTGTATACAAAAATAATTAGGGTGGAGGTCATATATTTACTGTTAATTTTATGTTTGTTGCATAAACCTTTTTTCCATTTTTTCCTTTTTATTTTTCTGTATCTTGTTTGTAATTCTTGCTTTGTTGTTTTTCTTTGTACGGTGCAGTATTGGTATTTTATTTTTGGAAAAATAAATTTTAAAAAATGTAAAGGTTTCAGATCAGCATAAGCTGTGACATTGTCATCTGGAATGTAAATTTACTCTGTGGTCCAAGCCCAAATCAAAGCAGCTGTTTACAGCAGAATCAACTAACCCAACCTTAAGTGGTAGCTATTCTACTGAGCACTTTCAAATCTCCATTTTATTCAGCTTTTCTAATTTTCTTTAAACAAACACACTGGAAACCATTTAACAACAATTCTGATTTCTCCATAAGAATTACAAAATCCTCCTGGATAGTTTGCATCCATGTTTTTAAAAACTATTGAAGATTTACAGGAAATCATATACTAAATTGATTTCCGTTTCATATATTCTGGATTTTAATTCTGGATTCCTTTTTTATTATGTGATTTTGTTCCTTGTACTCTGTTCGCATGTTTAAATAAAAATATAACCAAATATTTATACAGATTATGTCACATGGTAATGTATTGTAACATGGTATAGGTTAGCTATTTAAAGTGTAACCTATTATAAAATGTATATAATCCAACTAATATGAGTAACTATGGAACACCTTTGGTCAAGTTATGCTGTCTATTCTGATTTTTTTTTTTTTTTTGCTTGCTTAATATAAACCAAGTTCTAATCTATTGGAATAAGGTGACATTCACTAAATCTCAGAAGCATATTTTTTTTCTTCTTGCTTTTGCATATCTGGAAAATTCTTAACATGGCCATTTACTTCCTGGGTAGGCAATTAACATGCAGATAGATCTGTCCTAAAATAAAATTAAGTAACAACAATGTAAATTATGCTGCTTGTATTAACATTTGTAATGCAGCTTTTACAAAGTACTGAAAATTAGGATCTCTGTAATGGAGAAGAGCTCCCTGGAAGTAGCTACATGATATATTAACACATAGTTTGGATTGTACATTTATATTCATTATATATCCCCTTTCAGGTAAGTAACGTTATGCAGAGTGAAGAAAAGGAATAAGAAATAATATTCTAAATAAATTAATAACATTCTAAATAAATTAAAACATTCTGAATTACAGAATGTACCTAAAGCTGAAGAGTTCAGATAAGAAAGTAGGACTGTACAGTGCATAAGATTGGACTTGATTCCAATCAATTGCTTCAGATCTCAAAGGACTTCTTGTCATCAAATTACTAAAGCAGTTGTGGGAAGAAATATCCATCTAGTCCAATTTCAAGTCAGGAGAAAGGCTCTGGAGACAAAATAGAGGCTGATTGGAAAGCGGGTCCATTTATTGATGAACAGGACCACATGTTTATGGTTCTGGGTGCAGCTAACCATATGGAATTGAGAGTGGGGGTTTTATACCTTCTCTTGGGCTTTGCACTTAAGCTTCCTGTTCCTGTGCAAGAACATGTATTCAGTTGGATGTTGTTAGACATCCATGGGGCATGTAGGGGTCATAGCTGGCTCTATAGGTTGTCTGAGCTAAGTTTGGTTGAAGTTTCTGAGGGTCATGCAATGTCCTTAGGAGATTGTGCAATGTAGTGAGCTCTCTGTCTTAGTGGGTTAATTTTATGTCCTGAAGGGTCATGTCTTAATCCCTTCACCCTGGAGCTGAAGGTCTTTTGTTTTGTAGATAGGTTGGCCCAGTCTTTTTTAATGGGCACAAAATATCTGCTGGGGGCGGAAGCTGGGGCTCTGAGTTTCTGTCTCTTAAGATTTTTTATTTCTCTTTTAGAGGAAATATTTTACCTTGCCTTCTTTAATATTACTCAAAATATTTCATTCTTCTAGGAGCAGGGGTGGGGTGGTTTAGTTTCCCACACAGCCATATCTTTTCCCAGGCTCACATGGCTATTGCTAGGAGGCTTTTGCAGCAGCCAATCCTGAAAACAGATGTGACCACTTTTATAAGTTGCCAAGAGGTATTGCATCTGCATTTTCACTCTGCTTTTCAGCATCAAATCTGAATGCACAAATGCAAGTGAAAACCATTCATAAAATGGGTGGAACTTAAAAGTTCAAAATTGTACTTTTTCTGTTTGAGTTTGTCAGTAAAAAATAAAACCTCTTTGTGCAGTATTCTGATCTGAATTTAATTACTATCATCTGCATTATTAATCTTCAATCTGGTAATAAAATATTGCTGCAAAACGTGACTTCTATTCTTCTTCCTGACAAAGCGCACAAGAATTTCCCTTGGTACATTTCTTAACTTTACAAACAACAAGTTGATTCCATACTCTTTTTCAAGTTCTGTTTTTACATCATCATCATCATCATTCTCCCCTTCCAAAAAAAGTTCGTTGAAGATTGAACAATGTTTTCTCTGATGTCTTTTCCGGGATCCTCTGAAATTGCTGTAAATCTCAAGCATTTCTTTTTCAATCCTGGTAATGCCACATTGTCTAAACCTTTTCCTGTCTTTCTATTTATTATTTTATTTCACTTTCAAAAATTTCCATTTTGTCATTAATTTAACTTCTCCAGTAACTTTATTTTATTTTATTTATGTACATCCCGCCTGTATTATTTGTACTAGTAACTCAAGGCAGTGAACATATCCAACATACATTTCTCCAATTTTCCTCACAACAACCACCTTGTGAGGTGAGTTGCGCTGAGAGACGGTGGCTGGCCAAACTCACCCAGCCAGCTTTCATGGCTAAGGCAGTACTTGAACTCTTGGTCTCCTGGTTTTGTGCCTTAACCATTAGACCAGCTGGCTCTCTTGTGATAGTTTCTTTAATTTGCTTTGTAAGTTTTTCCATCTTTACAGATTTTTCTTCTATTCTCACTTGAAAAGCAACCAGCTCACTTTTAATAGATTTAACAGATTCAGATTCTTCCTTCCCCGTTTCTTCAGACATCTGTTATATCCTCCTTGCTGTTTGTTGCTCCAACAATCCTCTCCCTCCCTCACCCTTGCAGCTTTTCTAGTGGTTGCCATTCTTTTACTTATAATTAAAAAGTAAAAGTCAATTACAAAGATGAAAATGAAAGGCAAGTTTCTCCCCCCCCCACCATCTTTTACCTTTTTGTTTTGTTGCTTTCAAAGACCTTTTTTTTGACAGTATCTGAAAGTAATTAAGAAAGTGAACATTTGGTCAAACTGAATGTCTTTTAAAAGGCTGCACTTAACATATGTGAGCACACTGTTTCTTTCTCAATCCCATTCAATCTACTCATGAGAAAACCACAGGACTTCCATCCCACAGTCTCAGCACAAGGTGAAGAAGTCCAGAGTGCAAGTGGGCAATCACTTGGTCTCTCCTTTATCCAGAAAAGCTTTGTTGGCCAGAAATCACTATTAGTTTCATTCACTACTTTCAACTCTATCTTCACTCCTTCAGAGACATCTAATCTGTCATAGAACCTCACCTGGAAGCCCAACAAGCTCCATGAAGATCTTGAGGTGATGAGTGTACATAACACAGAGACGCATGGCCATCACTGTCCATGCTGTTACATTTGAACCAGTTGAAGCTTCAAGTATTCCTCAAGGACAGATCAATGTAAAGACTGTAGTAGTTGAGCCACAAGTTGATTAGGGCATGAATGACTGTACATATTGTTCTATAGTATGTTAATAATATATACCTGAGTTTCACTTTGTGTGTTTGTTTATTTATCATGTTTGAATATTGATATAATCAAGGAATAACTCCAGGGAAATCCAGGGTTCAACTAAACAAACTAGTGGCCATGACACAAGTAAAGAAAAGTTACAGCTTTGATCACACTGTTGCAATCATCATTTTGACTTTTTGAACCCACGTATAGACTTTCACCCCTTCACCCTTAAACAACTTCCCAAGTTAAATTGACAAGGTTGCTGTTTGATCGTTTTTAGATGTCTGAGGTAATGAATGGGATTTATGTCTAACTCATACCATTCCATGCACATTGGCCAAATAGACTGCCAGAACTGCCATAACGTTCAAGTACCAAGAGTATCCTTTCTTTCATCAACCAGCAGTACATGTAGTAGTTTTCTGAATTCTTGTCACCATTTTTTCATTTTTGCACCTAGCATCTGTTGAATGCTCACTGAAATGCTATTAATACACATGGTCCTGCCAACGTAGCAATGTAGATAAAACATTTACAGTGATGATCTAAAATGAGAAATATTAAAATACCAAATCAAGGCATTTAAAGCAGGGCTGAAATATTTCATAAAAACACAACTTACTATTAGCCTCTCACATAAAATTTATTCCAGTGGGCCAACATGTATTAGAGAAAGGGGCTTTAGAAGGCAAGGGGCATTTCTCTTCTCATACTGGCAAAGAAGCATTGAAATTTTAAAAAAAGTAGGGGCAGGGCCTGAGATGACACTAGTGTTCCAACTAGGACCCCCCATAGCTGTACTAGGGCTGCAGGTCCCTGAACCCATGATTCCCCAGCTGGACCCTTCAAGTTATGGAGAATCTGAAAGATGGTGCTGCTATCCTTTTTTAAAAAAACTAAAATATGAGATACCAATAAATTTTCCCAATATTGTATGTTTAATTTTCTCCTGAATTAGCAAGCTAGATCAATCATTTAATACGCGATGCAGGTACCATGCAGTTGCCATAACAAATATCTGAAACAAATATCAAGATGGATATATTAGTTCAACCTCCAACTGCCTTGGGGTTTTGTTTAAGCTAGAATATAATATCAATTTAAGAAGCAAATTTCCTCTTTCCAGAAGAAAATTTTTCTGGTGTAATAAAAAAGAAAGAAATCAGAATATTTAGGAACAAAGTAGTTCCCCTCCCCATTATTTTTATGTAGTTCCGTTGTTTCTTTTCAATACTTACAAAGACTCTACCGTTTTATATGAAGTCAGCTATATGTTGCTTTATTACATCTTTATTCCCTTAGGAGATTTTGATATACCAAGAGAAATAACTTTCTTTGCCCATGATTGAAACCCAAGGTAAAACTTACTTAATTAATAAATGTATACTCCATCTTCACAAAGTATATAAAGCAAATAAAAAAACCAATACAGTACATCAAATGCTGATCACCTGAAGCTATAATTTATGTTAGCCATGGTTTGTAGTTTCTGGAAAGAATCAACATATTAAATTAAATAAACCACATTATTGAAACCTAATAAAGGGGGAGGGCCAAAGGAAAATATGAAGCTTATTTCACAAATAGGCTCATGCCTGCTTACCTCCGCAGCTACTACTCCTAAACAACAGCCCACAAAAGTCCATCTGTACAAATTAAAGAAATATGCAATTGCATGGGAGCAGCCCTATAATAAATAAAAGAATCATTATGCAAATGTCTCCCTCAGCATTAACTAAAGTAACCCAAATACACAACATAAATATCTCTCAAGATGTTGACTTGTGGAAGGGCTTCCTATGTATACTATATATCTGGTCAGCAGATGGTTTCTCATCCTCTCTGCATGTCCTGATAATTCCTTTGAAAGAAAAGTAGGACCCAATTTAAAGCACCATATTTGGACTATTTGCGATTTGATATTGATAGTTTCAAATTGAATTTAACTATATATGTTGAAAAGCAATTAAGTTGTAAAGCTGGTACGCACAACTAAAATAAACCTTAAACGATATTCCAATGATAACATAAACACCTTTTGGGGGGTTAATTTAATTTTGACTAAATCTTGGCATTTATGTGGACAAATCCATGATATGTGGTAACACATATCAGAAGTGGTTTGTCATTGCCTTCTTCCCAGGGTTGAGAGAAAGTGACTGGCCCAAGGTAACCCAGCTTGTTTCTGTGTCTAAGGTATTAGAACTTCTGTTATGCCAGTTCTAACTCAACTTCTTAACCATTAGACAGAATTGGCTCTTTTAATAATTGTTGTGTATGTCAGCCTTTGAGTCAGTACTGATGAATAAGATGCTAAACTTTCTAAGAGATTCAACATTCTATTTGGCAGACAAGCATATGAGAATTTTAAAAATGCAAATATTAATTACTTACATTATTAAGCGTCCAAAGTAGGAGAGCAATAAAGGTCCTATTTAAAAGTTATCAGTAAATTACTCTCTATAAATCTTTGTCTAAGGATTACAGTGATTATATAGCATGCAGATGAGCAAACATCCTTACTACATTATTGACATATCCAACTTTTCCTTGCTGACAGAGGTTCTCATCCAGAATTTCCTCAGATTCAGGGGACTTGATTCGCCTACAGCAAGCTTTTGGCCATGAGTCATGGGGCTGTTTTTCTTTGAAAAATTCAGCATTTTTAAAATCTCCAGATCCTAAAATTCCACAACACTGAAACTAAAAAAGAAAAAAGTATAGAAATAAAATCTTAGCCCCCTAAAGTTATTTAAGTTAATTTCTTTCAGATTCTTTTTGCTATTTGAATTTCTAAATTTTTGCAACCATTTCTGTCTACAATTCCTGGAATTATTTATTTTATTTTGCTGATATATTTACAAGAATTCAAGAGTAGTGACATTAGGCTGTCAATAAATAATATCATGTACTGATAATCTCATAAAAATGTCCGGTAGTAATGATAAATGATGATAAAGTATTTAGAAAAGATAATTTACTTAATTCTTTTTTTTTAGAGTAGACAACATCTTTGGATATCATTTATCTTCCTATATCAGGTTAATTCTTATAAGAAACAAGATGTAGAAATAAGCAGAAGATATGAAACTAATTACTCTTGTAAATTATAGGCAGCAACTGCCAGTCAGTTACCTCAAGCCCCAGGGTATGTATTCCAAAGGAGGAGAGGAGGGTGAAAAAGGAAAGAACAGTCAGAATTACACGATTTGTCAATAACTACTTTAACAGCAGAGCTTCTAATCTTAACAGTGTTTACTAAACGAGGCTACCTATATGTATATATAATCAAAGTTTAACTAAATTTAAGAATGGCTTCAATATATATATATATATAGAGAGAGAGAGAGAAAGGCAAATATAGAAATGCATGCGCACACACACACCAGAGGTGGTATTCAGCAGGTTCTGACCAGTTCTGGAGAACCAATAGCAGAAATTTTGAGTAGCTTGAAGAACCGGCAAATACCACCTCTGACTAGAGATTGGGCGTTGGTTCTTACCTGATACGCCTCTTCTCGTGGAACTGCGTAGAGCATCCAGAGAATGGGAGGTGCTCCAGTCTTCATTTCTCACAGGCTAAGTTATAATTAGGGAATGCTCCTCCTTCCTCCACGTGACCCCTCCTTGCGTTTCCCAGTTTCGCGAAGACGAGAGGACAAAAACACCCTCTAATCTTAACTATAGTACAAACTCAACTATATACAACAACGTCATTGGCCGAAACAGGATTCCCCACCAGACGGACCAAAAAAGGGTGGGGCTGGATGCTCTACGCAGTTCCACGAGAAGAGGCGTATCAGGTAAGAACCAACGCCCATTCTCCGTAGAACTGCTGCGAGCATCCAGAGAGTGGGACATACCAAAGCATGTGTGTCCTACGGGCGGGACTCCGTCTGGATCGGAATCTCCTGGGTATCTCTCGCCACCTGTTGCAGGACTCGCCTGCCAAAGGATGCTTCAGCTGAAGCGTAGGTATCAATTTTATAGTGGCGTATGAAGGGTGACGGGGAAGCCCAGGTGGCAGCCCGGCAAATGTCAAGAATGGAAGCCTGAGTGGCCCAAGCAACTGATGTAGCAGCACTCCTGGTAGAGTGAGCGGTTATTCCACTAGGGACCGGAAGAGCCTGAACCAAATAGGCCTTGGATATGGTGGCTCTAATCCAACGGCCCACTGTGGACGGGGATACCTTACAACCTAACGTCTTTGGCTGAAAGGACTGAAACAGAGACTCCGATTTCCTGATGGACCGTGTGCGATAGATGTAAATACGCAACGCCCTACGAACATCGAGGGTGTGCCACTGTCTTTCCCTTTCATGCAAAGGCTTTGGACAGAAATTAGGGAGGACCAACTCCTGTGCCCTGTGGAATGCTGAATTGATTTTTGGTAGAAAGGAAGGGTCTGGTCTCAAAACCACCCGATCAGGATGAAAAATACACAGATCTTTTCTCACGGATAGAGCTGCAATTTCAGATATCCTTCTAGCTGAGATTATTGCCACCAGAAAAACTACTTTAAAGGTAAGAAATTGAAGTGTTGCCTCTCTGAGAGGCTCAAATGGAGGCTTAGTCAAGGCCAAGAGAACCTTGTTAAGGTCCCATGTCGGGTATCTGTGCACCACTGGAGGACGCAAGTTGGAAGCCCCTTTAAGAAAGGCCTTAATCCGAGGGTGGTGGGAAAGAGGACCGAATGAGCCGCCAGCCACCACCGTTGAGAGAGCTGCGACCTGCCTCCTCAAGGTATTGGGTGATAAGCCCCCATCTAGGCCGTCTTGCAGAAAGGCCAGGATCTGGGCAATGGAAGGAGAACGTGGATCGACGAATGATTTGTGACACCACTTACAAAAACTGTTCCAGGTTGCATCATAGATACGAGTAGTAGAAGGTCTCCTGGCAGCCAAAATGGTATTAATGACCTGGGCCGACAAGCCCTCCTCAATTAGTCTTTCCCGCTCAACCTCCAAACGGCTAACTGAAGCCATTGCGGCTCTGGATGAAGGAGTGGGCCTTGTGACAGAGAGATCTGCTCTGGTGGAATCCTCCACGGCGGGGCTATCGACAGATTGCGCAGGTCCGCAAACCACGGTCTCCTGGGCCAATACGGAGCCACCAATACGACCTCTGCTCTCTCGAATATTAGTTTCCGAATCACCCTGGGAATCAACGGAAATGGAGGGAAGGCGTACAGCAGCCCGGGAGGCCACGGGCAACACAGGGCATCGTGGTCCTCCGCACCGTTGGAGGGATAACGGGAAAAGAACCGTGGTGTTTGCGCGTTGAGTGGCGAAGCAAAGAGGTCTACCAAAGGCTGGCCGAACATGGCTGCTGCCTCCCTGAACAGGCGTGGGTGTAGACGCCACTCTGCTTGGTCCAGCGTGGCCCTGCTGAGCCAGTCAGCTTGGATGTTGGAGGTTCCGGAGATGTGCTCCGCTCTGATGGACAGCAGGTGTGCTTCTGCCCACCGACACAGTCGCTCGGCCTCCCTCATGAGGAGAATGGAGTGGGTACCCCCTTGACGATTGATGTGGGCCTTGGTCGTAGTGTTGTCCGTAAGGACCAGGACATGGCGCCCTCTCACCTGAGGAATGAAAGCTCGGAGGGCCAAGTACACTGCGCGAAGCTCTAACCAGTTGATGTTTCGGTTTTGCTCCGCAAGAGACCAAACTCCCTGGGCCGATAGCGATTGCAGGTGAGCCCCCCATCCAGAAAGACTTGCGTCCGTCGTGAGAGTGATCCTTTGAGGCTCCTTGAACAGATGTCCTGAGTTGACAGATGGACGAGTCCACCAAAGGAGAGAGGCGAGGACCCTTGGAGGTACTTTCACCACCAGGCCTGATGTGCTCCTTCCTGAATGCTGGTATGGTAGGAGGAACCACTGCAAGGATCTGGAATGCAAGCGAGCCCAAGGGATAATAGAGATGCAAGAAACCAGCTTTCCCAGCAGCTTGGATAGACTGAGCAAAGATGCCTTCCCCGTTTGCCGGATAGCCCTGATAGCTGCGTGGATACTAATGAGCCTCTCCTGAGAGAGAAAAACTCTCCCTTCCACAGAATCAATCACAGCCCCCAGGTGGGCTATACGCGTGGAAGGACTAAGCTGACTTTTCTCCCAATTGACTAAAAAACCGTGGGCCTGGAGAACCGAGAGGGTAGTGTTAGTATCACTCTCGGCCTGATGTCGGGAAGGGGATGCGACAAGGATATCGTCAAGATAGCAATGGATACGTATGGGGACCTGTCTAAGGTGCGCTGCTATAGCCGCCAACACGTTAGTGAAGGATCTCGGGGCCGAGACGAGACCAAAGGGGAGGGCCACATACTGAAAATGCTGATTGTTATAGCAAAATCTCAGATATTTAGAATACGAGGGATGGATGGGAATATGGAGATAAGCCTCGGAGAGGTCGACAGACGTAAGCCAATCTCCTTCTCTGATGCTTTGCAAAATAGACTGTAAAGTCTGCATTTTGAACTTACGGTGAATAACAAAGCGATTGAGTCTCTTAAGGTCTAAAATGGGTCTCCAACCGCCGGAATGCTTAGGCACCAAGAATAGAAGGGAATAGAAACCCCTTCCTCGTTGTGAAGTTGGTACAGGTTGGATGGCCTTAATATCAGACAGATGTTTGATTGCAGAGACCATGAGGGCCCGCTTAGTAGGATCCCTGGAAATGGGTGAAATCCTGAAATGTTTAGGCGGGGAAGTACGAAACTGTAGGACCAGGCCAAAACGCACGGAGCTTCTGACCCAAGCATCTGAAGTGGATTCCTCCCATTGGTCGGCAAAATGCCTGAGGCGGCCGCCTATGGGATAAAGACCTGTAATCCTATCTAGGTCGGCGGGACGCCCTGCCCCCAGCCCCCCTAAAGGGCCTTCTGTAGCTGCCCCCTCTTCTGCTTCTGTCTCCCGAATCACTCCGGTCCTGGTAGGATGACCGGAATGACGGGGAACCCTGAAACCTAGGGGTGAATGATGGCTGGAAGGGGGAACGAAAGGAGCCCCTCCGAAAGGGCTGGGATCCCCTAGATTCCTGTCTACGAAAAAGCGAGGGCAAGAACTTTTTCTTGTTCCGAGTTTCCAGCAGTAAAGGTTCAAGCGCGGGCCCGAACAGTTTTCCCTTTGAGACAGGGGCTGAAGCCAACTTGGACTTATTTTTTATGTCAGCTTGCCAGTGCCGAAGCCAAAGTAATCTCCCGGCAGTTACATGGGAAGAGATGGCTCGGGATGAAAACTTAACAGAGTGAAAGGTGGCGTCGGCTGCAAATTCTGCCGCCGCCGTGATTTTTGCAATATCCTGATGGGCCCTGGTGTTATCTGGGGGGATATGCTGCTTCAGCTGTCTAAGCCACCTAATGGAAGACCGGGTGAAGAAGGAGGCGGCAGTGGCTGACCGAATGGCCCAAGCATCAGATTGGTGCGCTCGTCGGAGCGCCATCTCTGCTCGCTTGTCCTCTGGCTTCAACGCTTCCAGTGCATCGGTAGGGTTGGAGGAAGAGGCTAGTCTTACAATTGGGTCATCCACCTCCAGGGTATCCAACATAGCGGAGAAATCCGGGTCAAGATTAAATAACCTCTTGTCCTGACTAGAGGGGGCGGGGGAAGGGCCCACCGAAGCCAACTGTCTGGCAACCAAATCTGAAAAGATCGGGGGGGTCGGAATAGTGTCAGCCTCTACCACCGGCTGCCTGAACATTAGGTCATCTGGATCCTCTGGGTTCGATGGAGGAGGGTCGGAGGGAGACTGGGAAGTCAGACCTGAAGCGTTTTTTGCTTTGAAAAGTAAAGACTTAAATAAATGAGGTTTGAAAAGACCAACAGTAGGAGATTGTTCAGGAAGAATGCCCTCATCTTCTGACATCTCCCCTTCCATAGGCTCTGTCTCAAAAAAAGGCTCGGAATACTGTAAGGACCCTCTATCAGAGCCTTCGTCCTCCTCGAAGGGCTCAAAGTCCGCTGCCTCCTCCTCGCGGGTGTCCTCCCCCTCTGGGAATGGGGCATCCATATGGGAAGGTACCTGACCATGCTGAGACGCTGGTCCGGAGAGAGACCTTCCGGATAAGGAGCCAACCTCGGGAGTCCTTTCACGGTTGTCCGGTCTGGACAGCTGTTGCATTCCTTCGGCTATCCCTTGACGGATGGCAGACTGCATCCATTCCTTAACACTATCCAGGATGATGACTGCAACAGGATCTTCAGGGCGAAGGCCTGCAGCGGTTGGCGTGAAGGTCGCCTCGGGCGCACGGGTGGGCTGGCAGCCCTGGGTGTTACCGCACCTGGAGGGGGAAGATTGACTTGGCAGAGGGGGGGGTGGAGGTAGAAGGTAAGGCAGGTGTAACAGAGTGTGATTCTCTAGCCCGTTTGCTAAACTCTTTCTCTAGGGCCTTATGGCGTCTTAATGCGTCTCTTTGAGCGGTACTGGAAGAGTCCTTGTCCCTTTTGCGAAGGTAGTGCGTTTTAGATTTGGCCTTCAAAGAAGAGCCAGTAGGATTAGCCTCTGCCATGCTAACAAACAAATAATTGTCAATAAGAAAGGCGGTTGGCACGCCCAGGAGTTCGGCCTACAATGCAAGCCGGTTTTCCCAAGGTTGGGTCACGTCCCCCTTTTGGAATAAAAAATTTTTTATTCTCTTAATTCTAATTCTTAACTTATGTAACTATTTATTAATTACTAGAATTATTCTTATTAATCAAATTCATATATATATATATATATATATATATATATATATATATATATATATATATATTATAAAGGAAGAAAAATCTATCTAAAGCTACTAACTATATAAACAAAAATTATTTACTATGTCTTAAGTTGTGGGCTAGGCCCAAAGGAAAATGAGGCCAATTAAATTTTAGCAGCAAAAAAAGGCCTTCTACCTCAAACCTCAAATCCAAATAAATTAAATGAACGCTGAGGCCAAACTATGAAAATATATATATATAAAGAGTGAACAAATAGTGAACAAATAGGCCTCCTAGGCAGCCCCCCAACAACAATGGGGAGTATGTGCCAGCGCCTCTAAAAGAGCTGCGGGCAAGGAAAGAAGCCAACAATAAAATTAAGAAAAGCAACAGGGCACGGAGCCACAGTACTCTCTAAAAGTAAAAAAATTGGTCCACGCGGCCTGACGGTCCCGCTAAGGGCCTGCAAAGACCATGCAGCTCAACGAAAAGAAAAATAAAATTCGTTTTATTCTTTTTTTGAATGAATTAAAAATGGCGCCGGCCACGAGGCGAGCTCAAAATGGCCGCCCGGCACTGAGCGCGCGTTTCAGAGGCGCACCAGCCCTAATCAGAAACCAAGAAATCCAAAATCACTAATAAAGGGCTGGGAGAGGAAGCGTTGCTTCCTCTAAGGCGTTCTGGGGGGAAGACGCAATCAGCGTGCTAAAAATAGCGCAGGCTATTCAAGCGGCTGAGCCCAGCACGCTTGAAACGGCAGAGGAAAAGGGGGAGGAGGGGTGGGGGGGGGGGGGCGAAAGGCTCCGTTACCTTATCTCCCTCCTGAGAGCGAAAAAGCTCTTGAACTAAATTTAGAGCAAATACCAAGGCACAGGGACAAGGAGAAAATAGTATTAATCAAACCTGACACAACGAAAACGAAAGAAACCTGAAACGGCCAAGGAACAGTAAATTAGCAGCCTGTATTTCTCAAAGGCTAAGCGAAAACTGGGAAACGCAAGGAGGGGTCACGTGGAGGAAGGAGGAGCGTTCCCTAATTATAACTTAGCCTGTGAGAAATGAAGACTGGAGCACCTCCCACTCTCTGGATGCTCGCAGCAGTTCTACGGAGAATTTACAGTATCCTTCCCCTGCCACGCTCACCAAACCATGCCCACAGAACTGGTAATAAAAAAAATTGAATCCCAGCACTGACACACACATACATACACACAGACACCCTATGGGTGGTATGTATCCTGCTCAATCTCTGTTCCCCTACCAGAGGAGTTTAAGCCTTCTGCATATTATCTTAACTGTTCCTGGGATCTGTTGGAACCACTCTCCCAGCCTAGGCCTCAAAGTCTCTAATTTGCCTACTGGAATACACAGACATGTAATTTTAAAAAGAGCAATGTTTTCAAATATATTAAGTATTTCTATACAAAATATATTTCTATAAATAGAGGTGATCTGTTACAAGTTTTTGCTGATATAACTTAAAAATAGAGACTAAATGTAAAAAAAAATTAAACAAAATTAAACAAAAAATAGAGACTAAATGTAAAAAAAAAAATTAACTGGACCCTAAACGAATGTACAACTGAACCCATGCATGCAACCTTCTACAATGTTGTTACAAATCTGGGACTGGAATAACTAGTAACCAACAATACTAGACTTAACAACTGCCTCGATCTCATCTTCTGCAATAGTTTGAATTTAATTTATGGAATACAAACTAAAGAACCCTTTTCCAACAGTGACCATAATATGATTGACTTTTGTCTCAACATACGCCCACACAAAAATCATCACAATGACGTAATCCCCAATTATTACTTCAAAAAAGGCAACTATGATCTTATAGACAACGATCTCTCATCCCTTGATTGGCAATCTCTATTCACTGGATGCAATACTGTTGAAGACCATTACAACATATTTTTACTTGAAGTCAAAAGAGTCATCAAACTATATGTATCAATAACAACACCCCCCAAAAAAACAAAAAACAGATTACCCATAACAATAAGGAAACTTCAATCCAAAAAGAGATCACTCTGGTGGAAAAACAAATCTGGTCACGTTGCCAACTTCAAAAGCAGACACAAAAATTTATGCCACCAGATAAAGACTGAATGCACCAATTATCACATTAAACAAGAGGAAAACCTTCTACGCACCAATTCCATCTGCGTTTTTTACAATTTTGTAAACAACAAACTAAAAGACTCAAGGTCCATCCCACCCCATAGAACCTAAAGGTAAAGAGTGCAACGACGATACCATTAAAGCCAACATCTTTAACACATTCTTTGGCTCAGTATTTGTAAACAGCAATGGATCATGCCCAATATTTCTTAGCCGAATCACAGAAAACTACAATGATCTAATACATATTGATTTTACAGAAGACAATGTTGAAAAAGCACTACGCAATCTAAAACCATCTCTATCTATTGGACCGGATGGAATATGTGTCTACTTCTTAAAAAAGCTATCCACTGCCATAGCCGAACCTCTAAGCATAATCTTTGGAAAATCTTTCAGGACCAGGTCCTTGCCTAACCTATGGTAACAAGCCACAGTCATCCCCATCTTCAAAAAGGGAGATCCCAGCCTAGTTGAAAATTACAGACCAATCTCTTTATGCTGCGTCACCTGTAAAGTCATGGAATCAATTATTAACCAATACATTATCCTCCACTTAGAGACAAACAACCTACTCTCTAATAAACAATTTGGTTTCAGAAAAAAACTATCCTGTAATCTGCAACTCTTACACTGCAAAAACATATGGACTACATAACATGATCAGGGCAAAACAATAGATTCAATCTACATAGACTTCTGTAAAGCCTTTGATTCAGTGGTACACAACAAACTACTCCTAAAACTAAAATCTTATGGTACCTCTGGACAACTGCATAACTGGATAGAAGCATTCCTGTCAAACAGACAACAAATGGTCAAAATTGGGAGTGTCCTTTCAAATTCTGTACCTGCCAATAGTAGTGTCCCCCAAGGCAATGTCCTAGGACCAACTCTCTTCATACTCTACATAAATGACCTCTGTGATCATATTAAGAGCAACTGCATTATCTTCGCTGATGATGTAAAGCTGTTCAATACCACAGACAATACTGCTACCCTTCAAAAAGATCTTGACAATGTATCAGAATGGTCAAACAAGCGGCAACTTCAAATCTCAACAAATAAATGCTTTGTCTTACATATTGGCAAAAAAAAACAGAAAAAAAATACAAGGTGAATAGTCAAGACCTTGTTGATGATCCAAGCTCTGTAAAGGACCTTGGAATACTCACCTCTAATTGCTAGAGCCCACTGTAACTACATAGCCAAAAAGGCATTAAGAGTTGTTAACCTAATCCTACGTAGCTTTTTCTCTGGTAATATTACACTAATAACTAGAGCATACAAAACATTTGCTAGACCAATACTCGAACACAGCTCATCAGTCTGGAACCCACATTACATATCTGATATTAGCACAGTTGAGAAAGTCCAGAAATATTTTACAAGAAGAGTTCTCCACTCCTCTACTCATTGTAGAATACCTTATGCCACCAGACTTGAAATTCTAGACCTAGAAAACCTTGAATTACACCATTTTTGGTCTGATCTAAGTATGGTATATAAAATCATACATTGCAATGACTTACCTGTCAATGAATAGTTCAGCTTCAACCATAACAACACAAGAGCACACAATCGATACAAGCTCAAAGTTAACTGCACCAAACTTGCTTACAAGAAATACGACTTCAGCAACAGAGTGGTCAATGTCTGGAATACTCTACCTGACTCTGTGGTTTCTTCCCCGAACCCCCAAAACTTTAACCTTAGACTGTCTACTATTGACCTCACCCCTTTCCTAAAAGGTCTGTAGGGGGTGTGCATAAGCGCACCAACGTGCCTACCATCCCTGTCCTATTGTTTCTTTTATTTTTCTTATATGTACCCATTTCATGTATTCATAACTATGTATATACTTATACCTATTATCTTGTAAGCGATTGACAAATCAAATAAATAAATAAATAAATAAAATCTTCTGTTTTAAGAATCAAAGGATTCTTTAAGATTACTTTGTGCTATGTTAATTTTTAAGCCATTATATACAATAGTATCAAGTACCATGTATCCAAAGAAAGACTTTAGTTTTTCATTATTTTGTTATGTTACACCTAACAACAAAAAAGATTTAACTTGTTTTGTTCCCATTTGTATGTCCTTGGAAAAATAGATTTAAAGCTACAGTTTTATTAAATATTAAAAACTCTTGTACAATCTTTCCAGTTTCCTCAAAAATGTTCAACTAAATGATAACATGCATCAGTTTGATTACATCTCTTTCAAAATAGTATGCAAATTTTCAATTTATCTGATTAAGGAAATGGCCAATACTTGTCCATTTTCTGATATAGATATAAAAGAAATTTAATGTCATGAAGAGTTCAAATTGAATCATAACATTTATATTAATTTCTCTTTCAATGCTATTTTAAGGCTTTTGAGAGAACAGAATGCATTGGATACAAGACTTTTGTATAATATTTAAGTGGTATACTCATTTTACATATTGTGGTTATATACCATTTTGCAAATACTCTTAATATGCGTGACTGACAAACTCTCATGACCTTAAGATAAAATCATTGCTCTTGATTACCATGATCATGAAGCCATTTAAAGCTTTAGAGTATACATTAGTGCCATCGTCTCCCTCATACTTCTGGGCCAGCTGATTTACAAGGTATCTGTCACGGATCTGAAAAAAGTGTAGAATTTATCTTATTACCAAGTACAAAGCCTCAAGTGGTTATGCTAGACATGGTAGGCATGTGAAGTTTTATGTCAGCAATCATATTTTCTAAGTATTCTTTTACCAGTTATACATTAGAAATCCAATGAAGGGGCATTTCCCCCCCCCTCAAGATTCATCCACAAGGCCAGTGTATGACAAATCCAATAAGCAATCTATTTCCCCTAGTAAGTGTGATTCTATTGATTCAAAGATATGTCTACACGGAAAAGGCTTATGTTTGTATGAAGAGAGTTCTAAAAGCATTAGAAGAACTGTTTTGGAGGCTTTAGGATAGCAAAGGAAGCAACAAGAATAAGAAATTTCAGATAAGTAGTCTAATCCCTGACTCATTATTACCTTTGCTGCAAAGAAATAAAGGAGTAGAATGATCAGAAGCTTCACAATGGAGATCACCAGGACCAGTTTGACGAGCTGTAAAGTGAAAATAACATGCAGAATTAGGCCCATCTCTTCTATACATACACAAAAGACTCCAACTTGCAGGTCATATTCTCCACATGGAGAACAATCAAGTCCCCAAGATGGCAATGAGATGGACCCTCCCACCCACAATGCCAAATGACCAGGAGGATGCCTCAAAATGCTTGTTGAAGAACATTCATGGAAGATTTAAGGACTCTAAGCATCACACGGGGAGAAACTGAAGGACTTGCTCAAGACCAAAACTGCTGGAGATACTGTGCTGTCCAATATGCTACATAGCATGGGAGGATCTCATGCTAATGCTTCCATACAAAATGTTAGAACTGGATGTCATGTATCAACCTAATCAGGAAGTCTCTATTAATGACAATATGCTTTATTCCTAAATTTCATTTTCTTGTAATAATTTATGCTGCATCTAGCAGAATTATGCAGGACTAAATCACAGCTCTCACAACTACCAGACTGCATTATTCTTAGCCATTGCACATAATGTTTCAAAGCCATGATATGAATTCCAAACTTAGAAATCTCTTGTAATGCATGTTTGTAATGTTGAGTCTTTATACCAGTGGAATCCTTTCACTTACATTCTTCAACAGCTTTATATCTTCAGCAACTGTTGCATATATGCCCAAATAGCTCAGCCATGAGACCAGTAGACCCATAAGGAGGAGGATAGAAGCTGCTATATTTAAGAAATAGTTTGGATGGATATCCAGAATTCTTTTAGGGTCAATGATTGCCCAGATAGCCACAATAATAAGGCAGAGTGACCCAATCTGAAAAAATACAGAATAACCATTCAATGTAAAAGTCCTCTTTAATACTCTTTAAAAATTCTAGTAGTGTTTAACTTAGCTAACAGATTTTCTGATGAGAAAATAGTATTCCCGTAGAAATCCAGTTCCAAGGGGAAGACTGACTCATAAGGCAAGGGTGGTTAGATACTAATTTTGGTCAAGATTAACAAGAGGTCTATGAGGCTGCCATCTGGATACCAAAGCACACCTTTAATAGACATTACAAGTCTCACATATCAGCATTCTGTGGAAAATCTTTTGGCAATTTAAAGCTTCAAGGATCAGTGGGACAAGGCAGTATTGGAAGAATATTAACTGTAGATCCCACTCCAGGTAGACAGTTTTTCAACATACCTAGCTATTTTCCTTCAGAAAAACCCCCCAGAAATTACCTATTGTATAGCAGGTTACTGTTTTTCTTTAGTCAAAGAGGCTAGCTAGTCCCATGCAAACTCCCTGCAGATTGCTGGTGAATTCATAGAGTTTGTGGTAGACCACCAGGTGAATTTCTGCCGACCAATGCTGATTTACAGAACACAGATTGAGAATTTAAAAAATCTGAGAATTTACTTAGGGCTTTCCTAGACATATAAAATTACACATAAAACAGAAAATAAAATGACAAAAAAGAACAAATGGCAGACACCATTCAATGTGAGCAAATGTAAAATGATGCAACTTAATGCTAAAAAGGGGGTATGATTGAGCATATAAAATTATATGTGTGGATAAAGTGGACAAGAATAAGCTATTTTCCCCTCTTAAAATACTAGAACTAGACATAAGCCTATGAAACGGAATCTTGGAAGAATCAGGCAAAAAATTTTTTTTTACACAACGTGTAATTAAATTTTGGAATTTGCTGCCACAAGAATGATGTTGGCTACCAGTTTGAATAGCCTTAAAAACTGGGTTGGACAAATTCATGGGAGTCATGGGAATCTGTGTGTATTAGCACTGATGGCAGTGTGACTGTTTCTGAAGACTATTTGCTTGGAAATTAGTGGTGCTTCCTTCTTTAGTTGGTTGGCATCTATGACAACAAATTGCTGGATCAAATAGGCTGGAATCTAATCCAGTGGGCACTGCTTATGTTGAAGTACAGTCTATCAGAATTTTCCTGAATTTCATTATTTGATTATAAGAATTTAAAATTTATAAGCATACCTGTCCCGCCCCCCCACTGTATACACAGTGTTGAGGAATGTTGCACAATAAGGAAGCATTTCAGATTTTAGCAAATTAGATAACTGACCATCCACCTGAGATAATGCACGAGGCTTAAGCAGTTCTCATTTAGGTAATGAGCCAAGTTTGAAGGGGGATTTATTTTAAGCACAGTCCTATAATACTTACAAACACCAGAACACAGAAGAAAAACATCAGGTATTTCATGCAAAGTACAGTATCCATTTTAGTTGAGTTGTTTGAATTTCAGCAGAAATAAGTAACGGTCTCTGGAGAGAAAGGAGAGAGATCAATATGGGTTTGTCTTAGCTCTATCTTAAACCAGATATATACTGGTAATATGAGTATTACCTTGCTCATAAATTGCCCAGAATGAACCTGTATTCTTAACTGAACATCTATTCTGATTGTTTAAAATTGTCTTGGTTGTTTAAAATTGGCTAACATTTATCTGAATTAGGTGGTATTTAACTATTCTGAAAACTGAATATGTTACCTGAAATTTTGGCAATCTATACATCTAATATCTTTAGACATTTCAAAATTACAAAGGTTCCTAATGATTGTATGGCAAGGGCAATTTAGAAGCTTATTGTATGCTTCAAATCTTGTAAATAATGGCACAGATATATAAAGATCAGTTCTAAAAGCATATTAGAGCTACATGAAAAGTTAACTTATTTACTGGGGACTTCTGGCTCTGTTAAAATCTCTTTGTAATTCCTCTCTGGACAAGGAGAGGATTTGAAATTACCCATAAGTGCTCCAGACAGTTGCATCTTGCAAGGAGACCACAAAACAGAGCTTTATATCTGTTTGAAGCTCTGGGAGACAAAGGAAAACAATCTTCACTACATTTGGTGACTTCAAAATGACCCCAGGTTCACATATTTCCTTTTCTATTTTTTTTTAAAAAATTGCTTATTAACTGCTTTTCAGCTGTTAGGGTTATTTAGCAGTGTTGGCTCAGTGGTTTGAATGCAGTACTGCAGGCTACTTCTGCTGACTGCCGGTTGCCAGCAGTTCAATTCTCACCAGCTCAAGGATGAATCCGCCTTCCATCCTTATGAGGTCGATAAACTGAGCACCCAAATTATTGGGGACAATATGCTAACACTGTAAATTCTTAGAGAGGGCTGTAAAGCACTGTGAAGCACTTATAAATCTAAGTGCTATTTCTATTGCTATTCGAAACCATTGGAATTACAAATGTTATTGGACATTAGGTGAGTTTCCTTCAATCCTTACCAAAGGAAGCTTTAAATACAAGTTTAAAAATAGTTTTAATAAACAGCAAAAGGATGATTAGAGCATTGATTTTGGAAAATTAAAAAGAAACCAAGAATCCAAATGTATTTGAAATAAGATTTTCAGATTCATTATAAGAATTCTGGCCATAGGAAAATGCTGTTGTTTTGAATTCTTTAAAAAAAAAACATGTTAGGATGGGACTTTGAAGATTGGACATGAGGGGGAACCAAAAGGAACTGAAGAAGGAAAAGAACATTTAAATTTGACTTACTAATACAGAATGGAGCAAAATACTTCTACACTGCATGTATTGATGGATATTTGTGATCCAGAAGTTAATTTTAAGAGTGTTTGCCATTATAGATATAGCTGTTTTTAAAAGTTGTTATGGAAGAAGAACAAGTTTTACCACACAGGGCTAAGATTGATCTAAAAGTGATCTAAAAATGGCAGACTATAAGAATTATATAAAAAAGATGCTACACTTGATATACAAATGAAACCAGATAAAATCTTAAAAATTAAAAGGCTACTCAAATAACAAACCAAAAGACTGACCTAGATAATTTTTCTAAACTGAATTTACAAAGGAGACTTGTTAAAGTTTTGAAGAGTTTTGTGAGAAGAAACAAAGAAAATAAATGAAAATAAATCAAATTCTAAGACATTATTTGAGGGGGTTAAGGATCAAGATTATTTAAAGTGAAATAGTTTATTTGATCAAAGTTAAAATAGGTATGTTGTTATCTCTAGCAACCCTTAATGCACGGCTGTCAAACTCATGGCCTGCAGACCAGATGCGTCACGCACTGACCACGACCCCGCCCAGTTTAGCGAAGGGGGAAAAAGTCCCGATATGTTACATGATACTGTCTGACAACACGAGTTTGACACCCCTGCCTTAATGGGCTTTTGTTCACCAGGACTTTAAGAGTTTGTAGATAACATATGATAAGCTACAGAAAGAAGAAATTTTTTGTTGCATTTTAAGAGAAGGTATAAGTTACAAAAATTGTTTTACCGCATATAACTGAGAAATCAGTTCCTTAAATATTTTTTCTTTCCTTCTTCCTACTTTCTTTCCTTTCCTGCACTTTCTCTTTTTTACTTTATTTCTTTAGTTTGTATTCTTTAATTGTAACATTTACTAAAATTATAATTAAGTTAACCACTTTACTGAATGCAGCAAGCAGACACTTTTGTATACTATATATACAATGGAATATCCTGGAAAACAGTTTTGCAGACTATTTGCTCATTTTCTGGGTGAAAACAGTATGAAGTAAGAATATGAAGTTTATGATTGGCTTGAATTATGTTGCAGTTAAATAGAACAATGGTAAATCTAAGTACTTGGAAGTGGAAACTTGTATAAAAAGACTAATTCTTTTTTAAAAGGAACCAAAAGCTTTAAATATAAAATTATTGATGGACATAGGTAGAAGGAAATGTAATGATTGAAAAATAGAAAATGTCATGATTAGGGAGAAAAAAACCAGATATAGGCCTGTTATAACATCCTCTTATAGGGAATGTTAAGGTTCTCCAACCTTTTTGATGCAGAGATTCATCTGAAATTTTGAAAGCAGGTTATGGGCACTGTCACAAAATGGTAGTCATGATGGCTGTGGTCAATTACAAAAAAGCCACAGACCAAAAGCAAACAAAGCATTAGGTTGTAGCAAACTACCTATTGACGCCTCTGGAGCCCATGTGGTACCCAGAGAAATTGTTGGAAATGCAGGTGTGCTTGAAGTTGGTGTTTGCTTTCTCATTTTAAAATTATTTTTTTAAAAAACTAAATGGAAATAAGGCAGGTGAGAAAAAAATGCTAACAAATTGTCATAGTACAGTACATCTTAAGACCTAGGTGATATGTTCTGTTTAGATATGTAAATATTCAAATATGAAAGAGCAAATATATTCGGTGTTAATTGGGGATGGGGAGGTAGATAGAACTGTTATGGGATCATAATAGCAACATTTCTGACTCATTTGTAACTAGGTATTTGTTTGATAAGCAGGATAAGTATATACGGTAAGTTATATTTATTGCTATTTGAAAAAATCATCTATGTCAGGAGTGTCAAACTTGATTTCATTGAGGGCCACATCAGGTTTGTGTTTAACCAAAGCTGGGGTGGGTGTGACCAGGTTGGATGTGGCCATCTTGACATCACTTGTGTTGGGGGACACCTGTGGTGGCCCGAGTGCCCTGCCAGCAAAAGCGGGCTCCCGAGCATGGCTTCGTTTTTGGCTGCAACAGCTTCCTACAACTCTCTGCCAATGAAAACAGAGCACAGGGAGCCACGTATGGTCCTCACAAACTCTAGATGGGATGGCCTCCTGCAATCCGTGGGGGACTGCTGGAAATAGCAAAAGACTGGCCTGTGTTGCCTCTGCCAGTGAAAATGGAGCTCAGGAGGGCCACGCAGCTCTTCCAAGCTCCATTTTTCGTATGCTAGCGAGGATTGTACATCTAATCAGACTATAGGGGAAAAAAACTTGTCTGTGTCAAAAGTTCTGCCTGGGAATAATAAAACACTGTCTAGGGAAAGCCATTTGCCTTATCTACCTCTCTGGCACATAGCACCTCTTATGTTGACTCCCATATTCCAAGTTCTGTCCATTTCTCTTTTTTCTGGACTTCCTAATTTCATTAGCAAAAATTCTGGTGCAAACAGTGATAGTCATCAAGGAGATGGACTGGAGACAAAGGATGAGTGTCACTGCATTGGTTTGGTTGAAGAAGTGCAAAGACAGCACTCACCATCTCATTCTTCCTGATACCATAACATAACATCTCAGAAGTTATTCGGGGTGACAGCACCAGCCTGAACTGAACAGGGCATCATTTTCAGGCATTTAGGGCATTTTCTAACAAACATTATTGCTGTTTCAGCCAAACTAAGACTGTTGGCAGATATACTGTGGTTCAGTGTACTGATGATATGGAAAAATTGGGTGAATTATAAACCCTGATTAACCACGGATGAATATAGCACTATAGCACTTAGACTTATATGTCGCTTCATAGTGTTTTACAACCCTCTAAGCAGTTTACAGAATCAGGTGCTTACAGAGTCAGCACGTTATGAGAATTCATTGTTGGGAGTTACCCACAATTCAAATATAGCCTTCAGAGGTCTGTCTTGCGATTTTCCATGATTCTCCCTCTCTTGCTGCTTGCCCCCTTACCCTCCTACCACTGTCGTTGTCACCATTATGTTTATAGTGTAGTTGCTAACACCACTGCTCAAACCCTGAGATGTTAGGAGCCATTCTGGCAGTTGCTGTGAGGACTCTATGCTCCAACTAGGGCTCAGAGCAGCTGCCAACACCTGCCAGTTCTGCAAGTTCTAGAGGACTCTATGGTTCTATGATTAACCATAAAGTTGCCTCAGAGCGACTGCCAGAGTGGCTGATTGCACTTGCAGGGCCTAAGCATCAGAGTTGACAGCCCCATATTAAGAGTGAAAGAAGTGAGAGATTGCATAATCATCATCATCATTTGGGAGGGAAAAAAATCAATCAGCTAGAAAGGAGGGAGAAGGAAAAGCTTCTTTTTAGGCCATTGATCAAGTGCATCTGAAGTGATCAACTTGTGTACTGCATAGAACATGAGACAATGAGACATGGCAATATAATCTGGTCTGATTCTAGGGACTTTTCTGGGAGCTTTTTGTTCATCCTGTTTCATGAAATCATAAAGCATGAGGAAAAGTGGAACATTCAAAAACTTAAAAGAGTTTTGTAGCATTGTTTGATGTTAGCCAATTTTGTAAGCCCAACTTACCACTTAGCAGTTCACCACCTGATTACATATAGGTAGTCCTCAACTTATAACCATTTGTTTAGTGACTGTTTGAAGTTATGATGCACTGAAAAAAAATGACTTATGACCATTTTCACATTTATGACCATTATAGCATCTCCATAGTCACATGATCAAAATTCAATACACTTGGCAATCTGACATGTATTATTGAGAGTTTTGGGGTACCAGTGTCATATGATTATCTTTTGCAATCCTCTGACAAGCCAAGTCAATGGGGAAACTAGATAAAGTTAACAATCATGTTAATAATTTAACTGGTGATTCACTTAACAACTGTGACAAGAAAGGTCATAAAATAAGGCAAAACTCACTTAACTGTCTTGCTTAGAAACATAAACTTTGGGCTCAGCTGTCGTCAGTCGAGGACTTCTATGTTTGTGATAAATTATATTTAGTTCTGTTTTTATTTGGCATGTTTAAACTCAGTTTAAAAAAACACACAGTTGAAACAAGTTATTGATTGGTGCAATATATTAATCCAGCACTGAATCTTCTCAAAAGTGCTTATTTAATTGGCTGCATGATTAAATCCTCATCACCTTACATGCCAAGTATTTTGTACAATTTTAATTCCCTTGAAATTAGTTCTTTAAAAATAAATTATAGATGTTATTGACCTCCTTAGATTTTGAGGTGCAATATTCTTCATTATACTTCTTCACTCATGTATTTTGTTTACATGAATGTAAATATAAACCTATATATGCAAACAAGATAGAGGTAGTCCTTGTTTAGTGACCACAATTGGGACCAGCAACTCCATTAAACAAAGTGGTTGCTAAGTTAAACTGCAGTTTTGCTTATGATCTTACTTTAGCTTTCCTTTCATTTCCAGACCTGTAAAACTCTTAAACGCGAGGATTGTTCAGTTATTTTTTTCATCACCATTGTAACTGTACAAGGCACTAAGCAAGGACTACTTGTATTCATAAGCCATATATTCTAATATAACCTACGTTAAAGTACTGCTGGTAAAAGCTGTCCACACTATATCAAAATTGTACCATACCTTAAAAATATCTTCAGGGTTGTTCAATTTCTCCTATCGTGTATCTCAATTGTGGCCTAATTTAAGTAGAAATTTGCAAGGATAGAGCATACATAAAAACCCAAATAATTTGATAATTGTGAATTTATTGGAGCTATCTTCTTAGAATAGTTTATCCAAAAATCTTCGTTATTATTGAATCCCATTGTGCTATTGACATGTAATTGTCCATGCAAGACAGTAAATTCAATTCTTACTTAAAATGACAAAAATCCTGGGGCTGTACTACTTTAGAGTACAGATAGGAACTCTCAAGATTTCAAATTTTTTTCACATGGAGAATGCATTTAAACTCTGTCTTCTCTATTAAGATAATTTAGCGTTGTATAATTAAATGCTTATCTAAAATGGTGCAGCCCAGCCATGGTTGACTTCAAGACAATGCAAAAAGCACAGAAAGTTGATACATGTATACATTCTTACAGAAGACGCATTTTAAAATATAACAATAAGACACAGGTGCCATTGGAGGGCAGTAATTTAATTTTAAGCTTCAGAAAGCCTGTTCTGTGTTGCCAGATTTTTTGCAACTAGTATCACATAAATAAGATCTATAATAAGGCTGTTCAGTGGTTTAAATCACTAGTCCCCAACCTTTCTGTTATCAGAGACTGGTTTCATGGAAGACTATTTTTCCACAGACCGGGGGTGGGGTAGGGTTTTATGCGCAACCTAGATCCCACACATGTGCACTCTGCTTGCTTGCCCACTTGTGGGACCCGGTTCCTAGCAGGCCTGAGATTGGGGACCCTTGCTTCAGATTACTAGGAATAAAGTTCTTTTAGTGTGCATTTGGGTATGCATGTAGCAACTACAGACCAAGTAAGTCTTTTCTCAACATCATGTTACCATTATGGAGGACAGCCATGCAATTGTAGGAAGACATGGCTGCTTTAACAAATTGCCAACAGTTGCTATATGAACACCCCCAGGCATTCCAAGACATGTTTTTCCATTGGCATGTGAAATGCTGCACATCCCTAACTCTTTCTCCAAACCAGTTAACAAGTTCATATAGCATTTTGTCTTGTTAAAGTTCATCCTCATGTTTAGTCTAAAACAGGTAACATATTTATATTCTTTGTATAATTACTTTGGAAAAAATAGTAAATTCATTTAAAACAGACAAAAGTGGAAAACACACTAGCTTCAGATAAGACTGATAGGAGGGACAATCGTGGTGTTGTGCAGATAGGGTAAGGAACTTTAGACATGCAAATTACACCATCTGATCACAAACATTTCATCCACTGTTACATACATGAACAGCATATAAGACTTATTTTCCGAAGATTAAAAAAGCTCAAGAAAACAGATTTCTTGCCAAAAATAATCCTTGAAACTTTTGTCAACATAGTATATCCTTTTAAATATTCAGTAAAGAACTATTATGATCTCCCTTAATATTTCATTCTCACTACGGAGAGTTATATTAACATTACAAGAATATTAAGAGGAAATTAAGTATTTCTTCTATGCTTTGCATCTCTTTCTGATTATCTGGAAGAAAACACAACACTGCTCACTGCAGATGTGTTACCAGCACATATTCTGCTAGTGCATTCCATAGGTTTTCATATTACATGGTTTGTTGTATCCCCAGGGACATAATCTGCATTACACTAAAAAAGGCCACAGATCCATATGTTGCTTGATCCTTAAGATAAGGAATATCTATGGAGTTTGCAGGCATTTTATATTTATTTTACAGTGATAATTCCTATTCATAATCCTTTAAATATTGTGAAAAATACAGTAACATCTACATGTACACATCCAATGAAAAGTCTTCAAATGAGGCTTCATTTTGCTTCTCCTTTTAAAGGTAAAACTTTTAAAGTTCAACAGAAACAGAAGAAATCATTGGTACTGCCTATAGTCTCCAAAGGGAGAGGCTTGTAACTGAGATGGGTCTTCAGAAAGCTGAGGACCTGTAATTAAAAAAAAAAACAGCAATTGTTTATCGCTCTGCAGTATATTGCTGCACTGAATATGTTTCTATTAGGGTCAAGGGAGAAAGTTAGAGTTCTTAGGGTATGATTGTTCCATACTAATGTGCAATTGGGAAGGCACCAACAGTTAAGAAACTATTGTCATGTTAGAGCTATAACTGACAACTCTATGAAACCACTATTGCACAACATTTTGAAGCCTGTTATGTGAACGTATTAAAAGTTTGCAGATAATTTTAAGTACCAAATGTTTTATTTTGAATGCTTCCAAGTTATTGCAGTGAAAATAAATCCCATAATATTTAATGGAACTTTTAAAAGAAGTAAAATTGTTCTTCAGTAAGAGAATTAAATATCAGATTTTACAGCATATGAAACTAAGCAATTGTCTTACCATTTGGAAATTGAGCAGATGCAAATCTTGTTAACAGAATACCTGCTCCTTCAATTAAAGCTAGGAGAATTCCTCCCATAGCTGCAGACCCAACCATGGCAATTGGTCCATCTAATAAAAGGGTTTTAAAAAATAGAAAAAGGATTTAGAATAATCTTTAAAATCATTCTATAATAATAATCAGATTACATCAGGGGTAGGATTCAGCCAGTTCGGGCGAACTGGATGTTAATTTTACATTCAGTTCACCGAACCGATAGTTCCGACAACCAGCTGGCCCTGCCCACCCTGCCCCACCCCTCCCAGAAGTTCCCACGAGGCCCGTCTGGCTCCCAGGTAAGTGTAGGGAGGCTTCTTGGGAGCAAAAACAGGGTGTGGG